>NC_135171.1:40752923-41025423 GCF_041146795.1 Maylandia zebra
AATATTAATACATCGATAACCTTTGACCTTAGATGTTGTCACAGTACATCAGGGCATCTCAAAAATGCTTTACCGCACGTGTCAAACATCATATTATTTTTATAAAAATGAAACATTTGTTTGGATCACGCCAAGATGAAACACTCAAAATGTTTTGCACCTTTAAAAACAGGACTTCTGGCAGCTGGAGGTGCGCTCTATATGAGCTGCGGTGATAGGTCTTCTTTTCAACACCTGGTAATGATAATGGTGACGCTGTTGGGACCATGGTGTGTGTGTGTGTGTGTGTGTGTGTGTGTGTGTGTGTGTGTGTGTGTGTGTGTGTGTGTGTGTGTGTGTGTGTGTGTGGCCATGCAAGGTGTATGAGCAGGGGGAAAGTGAATCAGACGGAGAGGTGAAGGAAAAAGTAAAGCAAAATAAAGTTTTTAATTTGTTTTTAATTTTTACTTAATTTACAGTAAACTGTAGAAAAAAGCACAAATGTTACTAGAGATCAAAACAAAAAGGTTGAAACAAATATAAGTAAAGTGAAAATGTTACAACCAAAGACAGAACTATGAACGTCCTGGGTCGACGACTCAGTGTTTGTGTGTTTGGGTTTAGTTATACCTTCTGAATTATGGTTTTCTGTGTTGTATTATATGCACAGTTCCTGGTTTCTGTTCTGTTTCTGTTCTCCGTGTGTTTTAGTTTTCTGTCTCTATGTCGTCCCTGTGTTCCACGTCTAGTTACTTCTGTCTCTGTGCTTCATGTTCTGTTCTAGAGTCTGCCACGTCTCAGTTTCTTTGATAGTTTGCGTCCTATGTCAGTGTTCCTGCTTTGCTTCCTGTGTCTCGTTATGTCAGATTAGCCGCAGCTGTGCTTCCCTCCTGTTTTCCATTCCCTCGTCACTCCCTGGTGTATTTAGGTCCTGTGTTTCCCCTCTGTCTGTGGTTTTGTTGTATCCTCACAATGCTGTGTGTGTCCAGTTTAGTTTATTGTATTGTTGTCTTCTGAACACCCCACCCTTATAGTCAGTTTCATCATCTGTCCTCCAAGAACAGGAACCAGCACAGACATAATCTGTGAGACAGTTCACCAGTGTGGTGTGAAGGAAACAGCGCTGCTCACTTTATCCTTTGAATCATAGGTTAATAATAAACGGGCTTAAATTACCTGCTTGGATATTTTAAAACTACAGATTAACCATAGACTGTATATAAAAGATGACAGTAGCAAAGAGAAATTAGTGCTTTGGCTGCCATGTTGGTTTTTACGGAGACTGTACTTTGACTTTTTATCAGCTAATCCTACAAAGCCTGGTATGCAAGCAGGATCCATAATCTGTACAAATATACAGATACCTGCTAATTAATGCAAAGTAACAGATAAATAAGACGCTACAATTTGTTTCTCCAAAGCTGGAGCACGGATTTGTTGAACAGTTGGACGGCGCAGCCACTCGACAGAGAATACCATCAAAAAATGTTCCAGAAAGTGCAGCTCAGACTTGACTTAGTGCCTGTAACCTGAGACGGCATCTTCTAACAAATCATACGAAGCTGGATGCTGACAGCCCTCAAAGTCCTTGGCAAAAAATAAACAGCAATTTGTCACTCATGATCAATAAAAATCAAGGCTTTACTTTTTCAACACCATAAGCACTGGAGGAGAAACTAATCCTGTCTGTCATCTAGTCATTACATGCAGGGATGCTGCCCGCTGACCTGCTTTTGTCATGCTAGTCATATGTCTCATCGGTCAGTCAGCGCTTAGTTTGGCTAACAAGCTAGTAACAGTTACCACTAATGAGCCGAGCTGCTCCACGGGGCCGATGTTGGTCTCCCTCTGAGCCGTTTGATTTTCTCCTTAATCTCAAACTGGATCCTGTTCAGTCTGAAATAAGCCTTGAAACTGATTGTTGCACCAGTCTTTCTCAATCTTTATCTCGTGCACTCAAATTCTTCATTTTACTAGTTTCTCAATGCTTGTGTCAAGAACTGCTGCCAGTACGAGGACATGATTTCTTTCCATAAAACGGAGCAATGTGGAAGCGCTCGGAGATGGTTTTTCCACCCTAGCAACAAAAAGTGCCCGAGAGAAGAAATGCTCTGAAAATGAGGTCATGGGCTCTTCAGTGCAGAACACGGTATCTGTGGACTGCAGGTCCTAACACTAATCAGTGTGTGTGTGTGTGTGTGTGTGTGTGTGTGTGTGTGTGTTTTTGTTTTAAAGCAAGCTTCTGATAACTTTAGCACTCCACAGCGGGCCACATGCTAACGTCCAGAAACAAAGGGGTGATATTACAGTGGCTACGTCCATCCTTTATATACAGTCTGTGCTGTTTCTGCAGACAAAAGAAAAACATGTGGATATTTTAAAACTTAAATATTACCAGCTAAGGTGAATATGATCTCCGCTAAGTCAGGGATGACTAAATAACTGAGGCAGAAATTTAATTAGTAAAATATTTTCCCCCTAAAATCAAAAGGTTTAAATTCTTATTTTTTTCACCAGAAAATTCAGTGAATAAGTGGAAAGCACAAAGTTAGAGTGATAGAGAAATTCAGTGGAAAGATACCCATAAAAAGTCACCGTTCATCCATTCTCTTCCAGTTCAGAGTTGCAGGAGGGCTGCAGCCTGCTGCAGAGGCGGGTTACACATCGTGGACGCGTCGCTGGCCTGTTGCAGGGCTAACACTAGACCGCATCAAATACCCAGAAACTGATAAAAACTCAAATCAAGATGTTGCTGCCATGGAAACACACCTCTTCCTCTTTAACACACTGCACAGCACGCTGCTCTTACACCCAGGTCAGAAATGAATAGACCCACTGTGTCTTAACATGAAACGCACGACTCAATCAAACGCTGTCCAGGCCGAGGGTTTGCCCTGAAAAGACGGCTATGTTTTCACAGCAGAACAGAAATAAGCTTTTCTTTTTTCTAGTCCTGGAGGAGGAAGAGGAGGAGGAGGAAGCGGGTGAAGCGGGTGAAGCAGCAGCACTAACTCATGATTAGAAGTTGGAGGTGAAATTGGACTGAAAATGTGCTCAGAGACTCTTCTGCCAAAGCTTGGAAAAATACCCCCCAATCTGCTCCACATTTAAACTGTAACCTGGTCTGTGTGCTTTATACACACACACACACACACACACACACACACACACACACACACACACACACACACACACACACACACACACACAATCAGAGCAAATGCATCTGTACGAGTTTATCACGATATGCAAATAAAAAACCACGTACACACCCACATGCATGCTGTGAAGGACATCCACAGCTGCAAACGTAGGTGCCACACACGGCCTGCCAGATAAAACAGCTCTGCTTTACTTTTTAGCAGCTATTGGCTCGGCCACATGATAAAATTCTTCCCAAACATGTGTCACGGAAAAAGCTCTTTTACTAAAATGTGCAACACGGGTCAGCGTCGCCCATCCAGATCTGATAGCAATAAAAACCTGGCACAGAGAGGTTTGGAAGGAGCGGGGCAGATATGGAGAGGTGGCAGTGTAGAAAGATGTGTCCGATTTTATTGCTCAGTACTTTATTGATGCAGGTAAAAGTCCCACTAAGGTAAAAGATCTGTTTTCAGGAGTGACCTGCAGAAGAGGCCAGAAGCCATTTTAACTATTAGAAAATGTGCACGCACGGCCAAATGCAACCTCCGCGAACTACAAATGAGAATTCGGATCTTACGCAGTAAAATATTGAAGACAAAACAATAAATTTTTGTGCAGCCTTGAGCTCAGTCACACTGAGAGAGAGCGAAGCATTTCTTACTTTGGTAAAAACTGTGCACCGCTGAATGAAATGTTGATGGCAGTTTTTAATCAGAAGGATTTAACATAGTCTGCCCTCCACAATCACATTCTTCTGCATGTGTATGAAGTTACATTCGATTGCTTTCATGAGGGACGGCCTCTAATCGAACATTTCTGCTTGGTTTTAGAAAAGTAGCAGAGACGTCAGATTACCAGTGTGGGGTCGACTCATTAAGCTGGTAACAGGAGCCAACATGAGTTTAAATAATGTCTCATTTTAATTTTCTCATGTTCAGGTCAGATTGGATGCTAAACTGACTCGCTGCTCCATGTTTTAAATTGTATTATTAGATGAATCCAGCCTGACTTCAGCCAACACAGCTGTTGTTTCTTCACATTCACTGTTGTGGTGCTTCCCCGAGACTGGGGGAACACGAGGCTCGAGTTAGCTGATTAGCAGCTACTGAACTGTGAGTGAGGCGATCATGAAACGGTAAATAAAACCTTGGTGTGTGGTAACATTAAGCTTTTGTGTTATTAGGGAAGTTTCGCTTTAGAAATCAATCTAGAAAAGAAACCTGCGGCTCCTCTGTGATTGCATTGAAGTTTTTCACAACTTCAGCTGTTATGATGAAGAACTGGTGGCTCAGAGGTTGAGCGTTCAATGCCTTCAAAATCTGGGAACCACCTTCGATTGCACCAGTCACTTGGTTGGTGGCTGCCTCTTTCCAAAGAATCTTGGCCCGACTCAGACTGACTAGTGGAGGTTTGTGAATAACTGCTGTCTTCAAAGTGAACACAGATCAATTGCCAGTCTGAGTCAGTTTGCATTCAGACGCCTTTAATAAGTCTCCTTGCAATATTTGAGTCAACTCAACTGGTTGTATTCTGGTTATATTTCTATATAACAGCTAATGTCATTTTGCAGTTCACGACATCACCATTTGGACTCTGAACGGCTGTGAATGTGTATTTCTGTGTATGCTGATGGATACAGATTAGCTGGTTTATCAGTTAACGGCTTTATTATCACAAACAGATCTAGTATTCTGCTGCACTTCATTCATTTAAATCAGATATAAAATTAAAAGACTCACACACTTCGGGGTTCAGTAGGCATCAATTAAATATAAAGTTTTAGCACAGCAGCTACCACAGAACGGTTTTTATTTAGCTGTGTAAATGTCTTAGTGTGTTAAGATGTGACACCAGGGGGTCCTGAGCGTCATTATGTGACGAGTTGGAAGGGTTAGATTACTGCCAGACCTGGCAGACTCAAAATACAACTAAGAAGACAGAAACATTTAATGACTTAAAGAATGTGCAGAAGAGATGTACGTGAGGAGGAGGCAGGTGGAGAGTGAGCATGCAGACATGCTTCAGAGGAGGTGGAAGAGCTGGAGGATTAGCTAAAATGCTCAAGTGCTAACCTGAGCACTGCTACAAAAACAGCAGAGAGTGGGTGGACAAGCCAGACTTTATATACTTGCAGGTGAGTGTTTAGGTGATCATAATCAGGTGATCAGTCCCGCCTCCACCTGGCTTCAAAAGCCCAGACAAACCCTGAAAGTGAGAACCGAGCACGGAGTGAGAACAGGACATTTGTTTCATGTATAAGAAAGAAAATCTAGGCAAATACAGAAATAGATCATAATTAGTGATTCATGACCAGTTATCAAAGATTTACTCCATGAAAATGATAAAGTTTGGAAACACTCTGAGGTAACTTACATTATGAATCGGCATAACATAAATAAACTATGTAACTAACAACTTCCTAACATGAAAAATTCAGAGTCTGCAAATGCAAAAAAATGCGATTTCGTTTTTTTTTTTAATGTAGGACTCCATTGCAGGAGATCTGGACCACTAACCCTGAACGAGGTTGTGCGGGCCTGGATTTCTCTGTGGGAACATAAGAGCCTTCCGGGTGTGTGTGGTTCTCTCATGGGAAACGCACACACAAGCGCTTTTTGCAAGCATCATTGTTAAACAGTGTAATAGGGGCGACCATTAAAGTTGTGTTCGATGAAGTTAAGCCCTGTTAAACAAGCCTCCCTTTTCAGCGTTGACGATGGAGGGCATATGGTTCTGATTACATCCGAGCGGGGAAACACAATAGGCCTCTTCAGCCCGGCTCTTGATCCTGTTCGCTTGGATTCAGCCTGACACTTTGCCACAATTCCCGGCCACAAACAGCGACAAGGAAACCCGAAACCTGTAAACAGTCCGTGTTTCTGCTTTACTACACATTTCTGGGCCTGAGAAGGCAAACCGCGGAGTTCACTGCGACGTAATCTGATTATGGGCTCCGTGGAGGGAGGGGCTGACGTTGCTCGGGTCCAATAGGACAACGTCAAGGGTTACATGAAGAGTTCATATACAGTGTATGTCCAGTTACAGGAGTGCTTCTTCGTTAGGCACCTCTGATGGCATTACTTCATTATATCACACAGAGTTTCTGATGTCTTCCTGTTGGTGAAGATTGGTGAACCATTCGTGTTTGAAGCTGTTTACAATGCAGGAGTACAACAAAGTCCTCAGCCAAGTTCTTTTTAGTTACAGGAGGGTCGATGTTCAGAAATTCAGAAGACAAAATAATTTCTACACAAGTGAACAGCGACAGGAAATAGAATTAGACTTTTGAAGTGCTTTCCAGTAGCAGTGTGAGGAAATGTGGCCTGGAATTAACATGGACCTTGGGTGATCCAGTCACCTCTTCATAGGCAGGAAGCAGGAACGCACACATCATATTAAAATGTGACAACAGAGTAGTATTATGTTACGAGTGTGTCAAACATGGTGAGGAGGAAATGACCCGGCCCATGTTGTTTTTCCTTCTTCTAATTAATGGCAGATGAGGCAGTGCATTTGACTGCTGTTTTGAAGGTGAGCCTCCAAACGTACTCAGTCACTTGACCGTCCAGGTTGACCAACCTAAAGAAGGTCCTACTTTAGGGTCCGCTGACAATAAATGGGAACATGATTTACAGATTTATCATGTTTAATTCAGTAAGACTGAAACTAGTGATTCAGACCATACGCTGATCATCAGGGTGTTCACTACTGCTATTTTCTGTCACAAGTTAGCTAACAAACTAATGTTCAGTCCATGTTCTAAAAACCTTTCACTCTATCACTAGACAGTGTCTATGATAGTTTTTGAGCATAGGGCTCCATGGTGCAAATTAGTCTTTATACATATAGTGTTTCATCTCAACTTTAACAGCAATACAACGACTTTGACCAATTTGGGCATCCTCCTCTCTGAACTTGGCTCCATCCTTTGAGTTTAATGGTTGTGCCCTCTGCCCTGTATGCATGGAAGACATGGAGCCCATCAAAAAAGATTTCCCAATGCCGCAACGTACTGCAACAACGTTCTGCATCAACATACTGCAACATACTGCATTAACATACTGCAACAACGCACTGCAACACCATACTGCGACGATGTACTGCAACACCATACTACATCAACATACTTCAACAACGTAATGCAACATACTGCATTAACATACCGCAACAACGTACTGCAACAACGTACTGCAACAACATCAACAATGTACTGCAACACATTATTGCAAGGTACTTCAACAACATACTGCCACTACGTACTGCAACACCATACTACATCAACATACTTCAACAACGTACTGCAACATACTGCATTAACATACCGCAACAACGTACTGCAACAACGTACTGCAACAACGTACTGCAACAACATCAACAATGTACTGCAACACATTATTGCAAGGTACTTCAACAACATACTGCCACTACGTACTGCAACACTATACTGCGTCAACATACTTCAACAACGTACTGCAACAGCGTACTGCAACATACTCCAACAACGCACTGCAATGCACTGCAACACCATATTGCATCAACGTACTGCAACAACATACTGCATTAACGTACCGCAACAACATACTGCACCAACGTACCGCAACACTATACTGCATCAGTGCACTGCACCAACGCACTGCATCAACGGACTGCATCAACGTACTGCAACACTATACTGCACCAAATTGCATTAACATACTGCAACTATGCACTGCAACACCATCCTGCATCAACGTACCATGACAACGTACTGCAACACCATACTGCATCAAAATACTTCAGTAACGTACTGCATCAATGCACTGCAAAAGTATGTTGCAGTACGTTGTTGAAATGTACCGCAACATACTGCATCAACATACTGCGTCAATGTACTGCATCAACGTACTGCAACAACGCATTGCAAAAACATAATGCAACAACATACTGCAACGTACCTCAACAACGTACTGCAACAACATGGCATACTAACGATTTTTAAGATCTCTTACTGGGACAAAGTACACACTTAAAGTACACACTTAAAAAAGTTATTAAAGCACTGCTGCCTTTGCACACAATGTTTCTGTGTATGAAATGTAATTTTTCCTTCATGTTTGTAAAATCATCTAGAAGCTGACGTTTCAGAGCTGCAGTATTTTCAGTGCTGTGTTTGGGAGTTTGCAGTGACTTTAAAGTCTCCCATTAATGCTTTTAATATTTTGTTTGATATTATTTTTTTCTCTTCTTCTTCTGCCAATGATGTAGCTCAGCAGGTCATCTTCCTCCATCACCCTGTTCCAGCATCCTCCTCTGTTACAGTAGCTCTCTTCGTGTCCTTCTTCACTACATCCACAAACCTCCTCTGAGGTATTCCTTCTTTCCTGGTAAGAAGGATAAACATCTTCATCATTCTTTGTCCAGCATATCCACCCTCCCTCCTCCGCGCATGTCTCAGTCTCTCCTCTCTGAACTGTCCCTCTGATGGACTAATTTATAATCCTGTCCATGCTGCTGACTCCCAGTGAACATCTGAACATCTCCAAACCATCACAGCCGCTCCCACTACCATCTTTAAACCTTCCCTTTCACTCTTGCTGCTCTCCTTCTGTCACAAATCACTTCTGACACTCGTCTCCACCCACTCCACCCTCCCTGTACTCTCTTCTTCTCCTCTCTTCTGAACCTAGCTTTGTCTCTTTCCCATATCTTCATAGAACGGCTCATCAGCGTTATCCCTCTGTAGTCACTACAGCTCTACACATCACCTTTGTTCTTGAAAATCAGCACCAGGCATCCTCTCCAAGATTGTGTTAAACAGTCTGGTGAAAAACCCCACTGGCCTCTCCTAGACATCTCCATACCTCCACAGGTAAGTCATCTGGACCAACCATAGATTCTCTTAAATCTGCCTCCTACTTAGTAATTCTCTGTTGATATACTTTTAGTTATGTTGAGAAATTCTTATCCCCCACTAAAGCTTAGAGACACTGAAAACTGTAGCATCAAACTGACGTATTTAAGGAATATATACACAACATCAAGCCAAGCATAAACGGGAACAAAGTGAAACGTACATCTGAAGATGTGAGTTACAGTAAATATACTTGCAGCTTCCAAGACATTGTGTTTCCTCTTAAACAATCCCACTGCATCACAGGAGGAAGAAACACATACCGTGAAGTCAATTTCCTAATTATGCTTCATTTCCTGCCAAGCCAACACACTTTTCCATCGTCATAAATCATAGGAAATATCGGTCTCCATAAATCATACACAGAGATTTAAATCAGCTGTTTGTACAATCCAGTGCGTGTATCTCAGATGGGCTAATGTGTACAAAATGTGTGATAATTAAAGCCAGGCGGAGCTCTCTGTGGGGAATACCATTTCCCAATGTCTATCGAACAGCGCTGCGCTCGATACCTCCTTCAGCTGTTCACAGCTGAGCTTGCAGGGCTGCAGTAGCACAGATAAACCTCTCAGCTGATCCGTTAGCAGCTTGCTGTGGCAGCAGACTGAAGCCTGGTTTAAGATCACTTCACCGGTGACCTTTAACTGCCTAACAATTAAAAATGGTGCTGACAGGACCTGCGGTCTTCTCCTGAATAAAAGGTGTCAAGAAACGTTCTCCACACCGCTGAGCTTTCAGCAGCATCTCATTCTCTGTTTGCTGAGAGTGTCTGAGTTCCTGCACTGATCGCTCGTGCTCTTTCTCTTCATACATTTTTGTTGAGCTCAGTTCTGTTTCATGTTTTGCCTGCTGGAACACAAAAGCTTCACACATTTGGGACAAATAACATGTTTCTTGTTCTTATTATTCTTAAATGGATGCAAAGGTCAACAGGATCCTAGAGCAAGACAAACCAAAGATCAACCTACCTTAGCTCTGATGTCACTGCTGGGCACGCTGCCGTCTACGTGGGTGCAGCGGTGCGTGTAAATTAGGCATTTAGTTATCCCTTGTTCCTAAAATATCCACCTGTCCAACTGTTTCCAGTTCGGATGTGATACAGATACCTTGGCTTCTTCTATCTGCAGACGTCGAGTTATTAGCAATTAGGCCGTAATCCTCACTGGGAATGCTGTGCTGTGTTAGACAACATCAGGCCTTACTTAAACATTGTTTTAATTATTTTAGGAAACTAAATCCAACACATAATTATGTGCAACAATATACGCTCACTGACTTTATTAGTAGAATAATAAATACAAACAGAAGCTGTTTCAGGCACGAAGCGCCTCCAACCTGCTGTTGTTGCTGTTATCGCTTCTGCTTTAGTGGAAGCTGGAAAAACAAAGACTGGGACTGATTCATACCTGATCCAGCTTCACTCCGGAACCAACATCCAGGTCAAACATCCCCATCTGTTACCTGTAAATGAATGATTTCAGGTTATTCCTATTTCCCCATATTTTCAGAGTGAATTGTCCTGATAAACATCCTTATAAATACCTTTGGAATCATGTATGATTTTCGTTCCACTTCTCACGTGTGCACCACTTTGTGTTGGTCTTTCACCTGGAATTCCAATTAAATCGATTCATGTTTGTGGCTGTAATGTGACAAAATGTGGAAAAGTTGAAGGAGGCTGAATACTTTTGGAAGCCGCTGTATAAGACCCATAAAGAGGGCCTCAACTTATTTATAAGGATGTTTATCAGGACAATTCACTCTGAAAATAACTTTTTCATATTTTGTCTTTGTCACAACAATTTCAGTGTTTAAAGTTAAACAGTTTAAGAGACAAAAACTTCATTTAGAAACATTAATATTAGCAGTATTGAGACAGATGTATGTAACATGAGTGGTATAAGTATTCTGTGAATCTACTCTCAAAAGTCCAGTTGTTGTTTTAAAAGAAAAGTTGCCGTTGCTTGGGTGGAGTTTTTTAGGTGGGTCTCTGGGTGGGAAAAAATAAACACAGTGAATATCTCTTATCTGCAAACACCATTTGTTACACGAAGCCAAAATTAGCCCTGTCAGGTCTGAGTGGACGGGTTCCTTCCCACATCTGAAAAGAATGAGCTGATTGTTAACCGGCACACAAATCAGACGCACCATAAATCAAAGAACAAACTGAATTTTCATCAAGTCAAAGCTGCAGTAAACCAGAGGTATTATGCATTTCATAATAAGGAAAACCACTCGGGGCATGTGCATCAAACTCGAGGCCCATCTCTCATTACAGGTTCTCGGTACGTTTGGCCTGCTGTGAAGCATCCTGTGTACACACCAAACCAAACATCCATCCATTTTCTGCAGCCTATCCCGTCGTGGAGACAACAGTTTAACCAGACACCAGACTCCTTCTCCACAGCCACCTCCCACATCTCTTCTGTGGGAACATTGACGAGTTCCCGAGCTAGTCTAGACTTTGACTGAGTGTCCTGGGTGTGCCCCAAGCTTCCTGCTGCTAGGACATGCCCAAAACACCTCATACAGAGGCATCCAGAAAGCACCCCGGTCCTGGAGACTGGTTGTGGAACACGAGCTGTGCCCGGCGATAAAGCTTGGGCTGTTTTCCCACCTGAGAGCTGACGCTCCATGTCCCAGTAAGCAGCTCCAACAGTCTGGGAACGTTTTAGGTGACACCCATGAGACCTTAATGACTCACACGATGGTAGGCTGGATGACCTGTGCACCGCAGAGTCACATGTAGATTTCCTTTACACCTGTTAAGAATGATGAGAGACTAATTTATGCTTAATAGGCTGTGTAACATTCGTGATGAGTTCCAAAAACCTTGATTTGGCTCCATAAAGATAAAAATTGTTTGTTTTGGTCAAAGATTGCTTAAAAATGTCTCCTTTGATTGATGTTAGATGAGTTGGAGCTCACAGACTTCCTGTTTAACTCTTGACATGTTGCTCATTTCCCCGTGCAGCTCAACACATGCTAAACAAGCACAGGTTCAGGAATATGGGATCATAGCATATATAAGATGAGTTATAAGATGTCCATTTGGATATCCCAAACAGGTAAAATTATAAATAAGGAAGCAGACGCGAAGCCAGACCTAATGTAAAGGCGGTTATTATCAAGACTCAGCAGCTGCTGCACCGTCGGAACAAGTGCTTTCTGGACTAAATGAGCTCCTGTTGGGGTTAAAACACAAACTGAACAGCCCTAATATTCTCAGGTTCCAGTCCCACTGAGCCTCTCTCTGCCTCCACCTCCTCAGTTCAGTATTTTGGGGATGGGGGTGGGGGTCATACCACTGGCATGCCTCAGCTTTGATTAAAGGAAATGCTTACATCAGTCCTTCTCCAAGAGAAACAAGCCATCCGCTCAGCACAGATGGTTTTATCCAATAGCTCGCAAGCTTCACGGGCAGGCAGGCAGACAGGTGTGCTCGCTGCTGACGGTAGGAGGCACACGCACACACGTTACTGCTGTTGCGTGCGTTCTGCAGCAACACCATAGATGCAGTCATCTCTACAGCTTCACACATTGTCAGGTTTTCCTCAGAGTCTGCGCTTTCTCGAGTAATCGGAGGAGGCAGAGAGAGATTATGAAACCACCAGACCAGGACGTGAACATGTTCAAGGCCCGTTATAAGGCACGTCTCCCTCAATGACTCTGAACAACAAAGAACTGATAGTTTCTAAAAGTCTGATTTAACAATTAGGAGAAGCTGAGAGTGATACTTTCTTTTC
This sequence comes from Maylandia zebra, assembly GCF_041146795.1. NCBI lineage: Eukaryota > Metazoa > Chordata > Actinopteri > Cichliformes > Cichlidae > Maylandia > Maylandia zebra. The sequence goes on from NC_135171.1 coordinate 40,765,683, forward strand.
TACCGTTTATTGTGAGGAAATGAGAAAATCTACAATATTAAATATATTAAATAAATATATGACAGTATATGGTTATATGATATATTTTGAGCATGCACAACCAGAAGAAGAACCTGGGGCAGACACAGACTCCTGAGAGTCCCATTGGAAATGCTGGAGCAGAGCAGCTCTGGGGATCTCTGCAAACTCTCTAGTATCCACAGCCCAGGCTCAGAGCAGCAGCTGAGGGTGGATGGACGGATGCTAAATGGACTGGTTCTTCATACCTCGCGCCTTATTCACAGCCATTCTTACAAGCGGTTTCTTCCATGCTTAGGTGCTTCCCATCACTCCGATGGATCCTTGGTTTAGGATATTTGGCATGCAGGCATCTATTCACCAACCTTCCAATCAGATGACCTTCTCTACCTCGTGAGCTGCAGGCACCCGGGATGGATAAATGCAGTGATGCATTTACAAGTGAGCTGACAGAGTTTCTTAAGCTTATCTGGATCTAGTTACTTGTAACTGTTGTGTTGTAAGTCTGCTCAGGCTGGTCGTTTGTTTTATGACTTACATAATAATAATTGGTCAAACTGGTTCTTCCTCAAGTGGCGATGAAACTCTTGAGGCTTTCTCCAAAACCAGTCAGTCCCCACAAACGCCAGTATGAACCCCCTCCAAGGTCATCAGCTGACCTTAACCCTGTGCAAACAGAGCTGTCTTTTTTAAACTGGTCTCCTGAGTTTTGACAGTTAGCACCTATGATAGCCCCTCTGGGGTTTAAAAAGATGCTGCTTTAAAGCAGAAACGAAGATGTTTACAGCGTGCTACAGAAATAATTTTGGTAACTGAAGTCCCTGAACTGGATCTTTGGACCAGTTTGTGCTGTTAGTCAGTTTTGGAGTAAGGTACATGTCGGAGTGATGCAATTATCTCTGTGGTTAGCCAGATCGTCTGAGACGTCTGTGCTCCAGTTTTATCTGATCTTATCTTATTTTATGGGGCTTAGTGCTAACTTACAGATATATGTACAATTTATTAATGCAGCTGATAATTCACAGCCAGCTCCGGCTCCAGAGGAAAAATGCTGACACTGAGATTTCAAAACGTGGAGTCCACAGCCCAGTGGGTTACATCACAGAGGCTTCGACCATCTTTTATATGTAGTCACCCAGATGATGAATTCAGCGCCTGCAAATCTACTTGCAGAGTCTATAATAAAGAGATGGAGCTGGAAATGAGCAGAACAGGTCCCCTTTAATAGGCACAAAGTTAAAAAACCTAACTCCTCGTAATTTTAACTAGACCTTTGCAACAGTTTATCAAGCCAGCCAAGTAAAACACTCATGTTCCACATCAAACAGTCATTTCTGGGTTAAATTGTAAATTTGGCAGCTGTAAATCTCACAAATTCCTCCGATAGTTTAGTCTGCAGATCCTCGAGGGGGTGGGGGGCAGAGGTTTTCACTGATAGGAGTTTGGAGCTCAGTCAATTAGACATTTTTTTATTGAACACGAGTTTATGCAGCTTTCCCAAATTTGGAGCAGGTCAGATGAGCACTTCATCCCTGGCTCGTATTTATACATCAGAAATTCTTGACATGCTTTACAAAAAGGTCTTGGATAAGGCATACAAATGACTTCATCAGATAAGTGCTGGAAAAGAGCATTTTTAAGTATAACACTTCATTTTTCCAAGGCATTTTAAACTCTTTACAACAATCAGCAACTTGATACAAATCTAAGAAGAAGGAAAAAGTCCGTACGAAACAGTCCAAACGAGTCTTTCTTCATCAGGTCGTGTTTCCATTATTTGGATTGTATTGGATGCATATTGCTCATCACTACCAACATCAACATTACACAGTGAGTGGGCGTTTCAGAGCATCACCTCCGTGAGTTTATCTTCATCTGTTTAGTCTTAAATAGTCTCTGGTATGCATTCTTGTAAGCCCACTTGAGTGTGAGGAGTAATGTGCGTTGCATAGCAGTGAGCCTGAAATACCAACTCCAGTTTTAGCTTTGAATATAATATTGAAAAGTCTTTGCTGTGTCTGCTACCTGCACCCGCACGACTCCACCACCATGTCCTCGTATTGCTTGTAGACGACGTTATTGGCCGAGTCGATGTAGAGGATGCTGATCGGGCTGAGCCGTGTCGGGACGCAGCAAGTGGGCGGCGTTGACTCCGGGTCCATGGAGTTAATCAGGGTTTGTATGATAGCGTGGTTGGTCGGCTCCAGGTGTGAGCGGATGGGAAAATCGCAGGCGCCGTCGCAGTGATAGGCGTCGTACTCCAGCGGCGCGATGATCCAGTCGTCCCAGCCCATCTCCTTGAAGTTGACGTGGAGCCGTCTCCGGTGGCAGCGCAGCCTGGCCTTCACTGTCTGGTGCTGGGATATGGACTGTGGCAGGGACTGCTGCACGGGTTTTTTGACTCCCCTCGCAGCAGGTGCCCGTCTCATCCGTCGCTGGGTGAACAGGTACTCGTAGACTGTTTTGTTGTCGTGGCCGGACCGCGCTTTGATCTCTTTGTAAAAAAGGTCACGCTTCTTGCTTTTCCCAAATGCTAAGAAGAAGGCTTTTTCCTTGTTGGTCCTGCCGTGTCGAGCGAATCCCAGAGCGCGAAGGTCCATGGGGCGACCGCCTCCGTGCTCCAGCGCTTCCAGTTCAAAGCACAGCTCCTGGGAATGCTGGCCTTTCTGGGTTTTGAAGCCCCTGAACACCTTCCAAACGTCAAACACTTCCCATGTGCTGCTGAACAGATCCTCTACGGCCTTCATCTGGACAAGAACGGCCTTTTGTTTGCCTGAAGCGCAGGTGTGCAGCCTTAGGAGCGGTGACGGGACTCCTCCTCCTTCTCCTCCTCTGTAGCCTATCAAGACTCTGCGAGGGTCAGGCAGGCGCTTCCTCAGGATGTGTAGCTCGGCCCCCAGGAGCCCATCCCGTTCCAGAGAGCTGATGTTGAAAAGATACCTCTGCCGTCGCAGCTGGGGCCCACGTTCATCTGAGATTAGAAACGAAAGCGCAGGTAAATATTCACCGACAGGCAAAAAGAAAAATAGTGTAACAAACTTTTCTAACACAACACAGCAAGTAAGGACTGTTGAGTAAATGAATGAATCTGTAATGTGAGCCCCAGAGAGCCATCAGCTGATGGCCACCCGTTAGGTCATAAAGGATGGACTCCTGCATATAGGTCATGAAATACACTGACAGGTCCATACACTTCCATAACTGACTCTTTCTTTCTTTTTTAACTAAATCTTTTACGAGATCTCCCTACTTGAAATCTTCATTGAACCCATTTTAATAATCCAGATATTGTCTGATCTCAGATTTTGAAATATAAAGAAATACTGTACTTTCCTTCAGTGCTGCTCCCCATCACAGACTATAGACTTTTATTCATGACCCTTTTTATCATCACAATCTTGGTATTGAGCTGTGGGTCTGACTGTGAAACCAAGTGATGCTGAAGACTCACTGGACAGGGATTTGTGATTGGCATGTATTTAGCCGAGCTGGAGCCTAACCTGGATAAACATCCTTTCTCTTAGAATGACCATAATGTAGAAAATAAGTGTGCTCTTCTGCATTGGCTCTGCTGTTATTCTTTTATACTGTTGACATTTTCCCTCCAGGTAAAAATGGACCTAATAGTTTTTCTGGATCTTGTCTGTTTTATAAAAACATTACTATTGTTTAGATTTTTATTACCCTTTAAAAAAGGAAAGAACAGCATTCTTGACTTTATTTTGGGATTTCTTTTATTTTTGAAGACATCTCAGACTAAAACATCGTAATAGCTGCCAAGAGCGAAAATGTGAAGTGAACTACAGTTCCTCAAATATCCATTGATTCAAAGGTTTATCAATAACATCAAATGGTAAAATGTCCAACTTAACAACAAATATTTTTATATCCTGTTACAATTCAATTGGTTTTGGTTTCCATTTGCTTCCACTTATCCTTTTCAGGGTCGCGGGGGCGCTGGAGCCTATCCCAGCTGTCACCCTGGACAGGTCGCCAGTCTGTCACAGGGCTAACACACAGAGACTGACAACCATTCGCACTCACAAGTCAGACTCTTGCTTCTTTTTGTTCAACGGGCCAGTGTTTGAAATCTTGGTGTAATATTTATTTTATTCTGGGCTTCAACTTGCTCTCATTCCTGTTTCTTTCATTTCAGACACATTTCTAAATTGCAACATATGGTTTCCTCTGCTGACCTGGAAAAACACATTCCTGCATTTGTGTCATCGTGTTTAGATTAATCCCCGTTTACTATCTTGGGCAAAGCATCTCTTTGCAGTACGAAATGGCTCCAAATAGATTTTAGGATTGGTTTTACAATGTTTGTATTAGCATTTAGCACTAAACAGCTAGGCATATGTAGCTTCTTACAAAATACACCATCTTTGTTCACACAGGCTCTCTGAAACAACCTAACCAATAGATTTTACATATTTAATGATGTTACTCAGACTGTATGGATGTAATGTAGCAATACAGACACCTGTTAATTAGTGCTATAGATGCAGTTTGCTAACAAAGGGCTACCAACAGCTGGCAACTGAGCTCTCTACCTTCTGGTCCAAATATGGTAACTCGTTGCTTTAAATAAATAAATCAATAAAAACATGGTGGTAGCCAAAATGTAAATGTTGAAGCTTCAAACCACAGATGCAAAAACTGGTGAATGAAGTCAGTTGCCATATCTACAATAAACTACTGCAGGCATTATGAAGGAAATCGACATAAATAATAAGAATGAGCATCCAAAGACTCGTGTTTAGAGTAACACTTTATGGTTTACTTTATATTAATTGTCCTGAAATTAAAGTAATGTCCTCACGGGTAAGTGAAAAGCTTTAAGTCCCCATAACATATGTAAAACAAGTATACACACGCATGCTGTGTGCACAGCATCAGAAAGCATGAACTGAATGGTGTAGATGGTTTTCTGTTGTTGTCAGTGAGGGAAACTGTAAACTTCCCTATCCAATGAAACCCAGCAGATACATGTGTTTTAAATTCTCTGTGAGGACCCAGGTCGGCTAATATATTCCCATGATCTGAGCCTAATTTATCCCTGATCAACCCTGAACCCTGAAACGAATTCTGAACCTTCAAACAGACCTCTGAACTACTGTCCTCATGTTCCACACATGTCCTCACTTCAAAGGTCAGAGAAATCACTCCGGTCCTCGCAAAGTTAGCTGTGCATATGCACACAAACTGCTTACATGTTCTCACAGCACCCCCTCCTGCTGTCCAGGACTTTATCATGCATTGAAAAGTACATTAGAACCAGGCCGGGAGACCGCAACGCTCTGTAAACAGGCCTGTTATTGTGGACCTGCAGCTATTCACAGCAGACAGACAGCAAACACACACACACACTCCTCTTTGGACAGTCTGATTAAAGCTGAGAGGAATTTGGTTTCACAAACTCTCACGCACTTGTAAATCAGCGAGGATAAATAATGTTGGAGGGATGCAGAGCTCTCAGGTGTGGTCTTTATCACTTCAGAACGCTCAGAAAATCAGACTTTCAGGAGCGGCTTGGAACAGATTATTGTGTATGTAAATGCAGAACACACAAGATTAAATGTTTGGCTTCTTAACTCTGACTTCATCCCTCTACTAACAGCTTTCAGGATGTCCAGTGGGGGCGGGGCTTTAAAATAGCTGACAGAAGGGCAGCGAGCAGCAGCAGAGCTCTCAGGTGAGATGTCTGGCTTTGGCCCTTTGTCATCCAGTGAAAACTTATTTATATTACAGGGCTCACTGTGCCAAAACAAGACTATCCAAAATTTACAAGATCAAACCAACCTCCTGAAACCAAACATCTCTGCTTTGCTTCTGAAAGGAGCTTTTTCAAACTCATTTATTTATAACTCAGTAAAATTATAACTGACCAAAATTAAATAAGATTTACATTTCTTTTTGTCACATGAGCAGATATATCGAGGGCATCAAACACGTGGTCCAGGGGCCAAAACTGGTCCAGGAAAGGGTCAGAGTTGGCCGACTGGATGAGTTTATTAAAGCGTGTAAAGTACAGCGTTGTTATGGGTTACTGTTCATGGAGTAGTTTTACTCAGGAGTTAAAAGTTAATGGACAGTTTTATTAAGTGCTGTTATTAAGGGCTTTTAGCCTTTATCTAAGCAGGTGAGTGGAGAGTGGACAGGAACGCAGGGACAGAGCGCAGGGGAAGAGATGCAGCAAATAACCCGGGTGGATTCGACTACTGCAATAGCCTAAAGTATGTGGGTCACCTGCTCAAACAAAGCTCCAAAACACCAAGATTTAGTCAAGAAAGACTCTAAAATTCAAATGTTTTGTGATCTATAAATTGAAAACTCAACATTTCAGGCTGATCACCACTCCTAAAATTATAAAAGTAATATAACTACAAAAAAACCTACTTTTGTCTGGAAAATGGCGCTCACTTGCACACATGGCTTCAGCTTTTTTAACATGCTGGCCCAGGTGAAGAAGATTTCTCACTCTGGGGGAAAATGACCAAATCACTCCTAATCCCAGGCGGGTCACCAGAGCTGAGACAGAGAGATGGACTATTTAACTATTTGCACCAACTAACCTAACCCCACTAACTACACTTTGGGTGGTGGGAGGAAGCCAGAGTGAACTCACAGAGACACAGTGACAACATGCAAACGTCACACAGAAAGGCCCGATGGTGGAGTCGAAACCAGGTGTTCCTACCGAACTTTTAGTCGACTAATCAGGGTTTTAGCTGCTGTGCTTCACACACAGCATCATTGGAGCCCCCAGAGCAACGCCTTGCTCTAGGGCCCCTCAGGAGGTAGGTTCAGCCTTGCATGTGGCAGGAAGAAAGAAAGAAGGAGCGGCAGCAGTAACGGAGGAATAAAGGCAGAAAAAAGGAAGCGAGTAAGAGTGAATGAAAGGATAGAAGGTAAATAACGAGCGTCGGGGTGATCAGTTCCTCGTCTCAGCATGTGGACGAAGTCAGCAGCGACTCGCTGAACAAATAAAGGCCACATTAAAAGTACATTAAGTGGTGGAAATGTAAACCTTCAGCAGCAGCAGGAACATGAAACTGCGCTCATTTAAAGACGCTTCTAAAACTGTTTTACATCGTAAAGACAACATGACACGGAGGGCTGTGAGCACTGTTTATTTACCCTCACGAGGCCGTATATATCACTGAGAGCCGACCAGATGTTAGAAACACACGGCAGCACACACACACAGACTCACAACTGCAAAGGAATAAATATACATAAATATGTGCATACATGTGCACAGACATGTTCCAGACGTTAAAACTGCTGAAAGTTTGACAGCAAACACAAATTATTCCTCTGCTACACTACCTGCTGTTACCAGACTAATTAGTTATTGGTCATTAGAAAAATGCTTATTAGAATGCATTTCTAATTTCATACATGTAAACTCACTCCCTTGGTCCCCACTGTTTGGTTTTCTCCCACCAAAGTACCAGATATAGACAAACATAGCTGCCATCACAGCTTGTAACCCCCTCCTGGCTGGTTACAATAAAGCCCATAAGCCCCGCCCACCGTACGCTTGCAGAGGTGACCCGAGCCAAACTGAAGCCAATCTGAGAGAGCCATTCCACTTCCTGTCAATCTCAAACTGGCTGAAATTCAAGTGTGCAGCGGAGGGTGCCCGTGAGAAAGTCCTCAATAAACAGGAGTGAAAGGAGCTAAATAATTATTTCCAGCTGTTTGTAGAAAAAAAAGCCCAAGTTTTATTTTAGTTTTCACAAATCCAGCATCGATGATGTATGCGGCCTAAATTAAATCTACACTGGTGTCCTTTAGGGTTTTTTACACTGCAATTTTACAGCTGAAAATGAAACATATCTATTGGCTCAGCCGGTTCTGTCAGAAAAATCCCAGAAGTGCACCCTCCATGAACCTGGAAGTCCAGAGAGTGGGATCTTTTTTTTAAAAAAGGTGTATGTGTAAAGATTAAAAGCTGTAATCTGGTTTGATGAAAGTAGTTGTGATACACCTGCAGGCCTCTGTTTATAACTGAAAATCAAACACTTTCACATTTCTGTGTTCAAATGCAGTTTAAAACCTTCCAAAATTAAATGAAGGCATCATCTCTGTTTCTGCTAGAGATCAACTTCCTTCAAATTCAAGCCAAGCTGTCTTTTTCTTGTAATACCAGTTTGCACCACAAGGTGGTTTAATGAGTCAGTGTCAGCTTTTACATAAACATACATATAGGGCTGCTCAATTAATCGAATTTTAATCACGATTACGATCTGGGCTTTCAACGATCATTAAAAATGACTGAGCCGATTATTAGCCCCTCCCTCATTTATCCGCGACCCCTTAAAGGCCGGTCCGTGAAAATATTGTCGGGCATAAACCGTCCGTGGCGCAAAAAAGGTTGGAGACCGCTGATTAAGAGGACCCGAGGGAAGCTCGGAAAGCTAAGCAGAAGTTATTTGGAGAGGAGAGTGACTGCCGTTGGTTGAAAAGAGAGTTTTTTTAAAAAAAAAAAACTTCAGTGGTGTTGCACACTATGTTATATTATTTTTTTAAAGTTATTGTTAACCCTTTAAAGCCGGTCAGAGCAGCACGCTCCGTTTTGCGTAACTATTTTTAAATCCCTGTAGAACCTGAACCGTGTAAGCTAGCGCAATAATTTGTTTTGCATATGAAACCGGAGGAGTTGTACTTACATCTGATGCCATCAGGTTGTCCTCGGTCACGGTTTCGTTCCACATAAAGCTTTGCAAAAATTGCATAAAAAGCGCTTGCAGGAACAAAAACATAATATTCCAGAAACACGCTTTGCCGTTACTATCAGCTGTTCGTAACACTTCCCACAGTGAAATGATGCACCTGCTGTTTTCTTTGCAAATTTGCATCATAGGATTGTTTTTTGTTTTTCCTGCAGTATATAAAAATTGCTGTATCTCCAAAATAAAACTATGAAGACACTCAAAATAAATTTCCTGTGGTGGGAAACTATGTTTTTTGCAACTTTATTGTATTTAAAGTTTTGAGGGATAAACCTCTTAAATTTCTCCAAGTAGAAATATATGTAAACAAAACAAAAACGATTTTCAATTTTTTTTTGTAGTTTATTGCACTTTTTTGCAATTTATGTAATTACTATGCACTTAATGCATACATATTATTAAAATATGGGCTATAACAGTTGTATTGATGTATAGCAGCTTGAAATGCTCCCACAAATGGCACTACAGCATGTAAAATAAAAAAAATAATATAAGCTCTGGTGGACTTGGTTCTATAGTAGGTCTTAAAGGGTTAAATAAATATCGTCAAATAATCGTGATCTCAATTTCAGTGAAAATAATCGTGATTATCATTTTTGCCATAATCGAGCAGCCCTACATACATACATAAAGGAAGACTGAAAGAAAAATAGAATAGTGCTTCTGATTGGCTACGCCTCTCAAAAAACAGATTAAACAGCAGGTGGGTGTGGCTTCTGTGATGGGAGGACCATATAAGGATATCTAATCTTACTGACATCACACAGATCCAAATCTAGAAAAAAAATATCTAAAACTGAGAGTTCAGAGTAGCCTTAGCTTTTGGATGACTGACCTCAGTATTTAAAACATCACATGACTGCGTACTGCTGGAAGAGGAGAAAAACTAAAAGGAGAAAATTACGTCCACTTGAACTTCTCGGCTAAATCACATCCTCTGTTAGCTCTGGATGGAGCTTTTTCTTTAAGCTAAGCTAATTGGCTGTCAGAAAGGGAATCTGACGCCCAGTTTGTTGAACGCTCCTTCTCATCATACTCCACTCACTGCTGACCACCTGATTTTAACGCCACAATCCTCAGCCTGTGCCCTCAGCACCACCCTCATCTGGTGCCCCCCACACTGGTCTCCAGTCCCTTAAAGCAGCTCTCATTCTGTGGCACCTGAAGTTCCAGTGACATCCTTTTTATACTCCCCATTTTTTAATTGTTAATGAATTGTGGATGTGAGGTCTGGACTTGTTGTGGATTCTAAAGTGAGACTTTAAAAGCAGCTAACAGCCACTCTGCTCATCCTCTGGCTCCTCAGATCTCCTCTAACCTCCTGCTCCAGCTGCTTTTTTAATCCCCCAGAGTACCAGGGGCACAAACGCATCATGAAGTAGCTGTCCTGCTGCCCCCACAGCGTGGACCCCCACCCACCCATCACAGCTCAGCTGGGTGTGTGTCTGCCACCATCCCTGCACTAACAGCGTGTCACTGTGTTTCTTTCATGGGACTGAAAAGTGACGTGGGAGCACGCAGAGAGGCTCGTGGGTGATGCGGTTACCTTGCCCTTTATCCACGAAGCTCGTGATGGTGTTGGCCAGGCCGGCCTCGTGCAGCGCGCTGCCGTTGACGTCACCGCTGGAGAGAGACCAGTACAGCGCGAGCATGTAGTCGTGCGGCGTCACGAGCGGCTGTTTGTGGCTCGCGGCCCCCCGCTGCGCCGCCGGAGCCGGCGCGCTATGGGCTCTCTGCGGGGACGCGGTGCGCGCGGCCGCAACTTTTCCCAAACTTCTCCCCGATGAACCTCCACCTCCTCCACCCGCTCGTGCATGTGCGTTAATGGCAACGGGAGCGTGCGCCTTATCGTGCGCATCCCCGCCGAGGAGCCGGGAGCGCACGGGATCCGTGCGCCCTGAGCTGGTCGCCCTGGTCGCCTCTCCTCTGATTACCGGCGGACCTGCGCGGACACGCGCCGTGGGGCCGGGATGCAGGTGAACCAGGGTCCAGCAGCTGAGCAGCAGAGACAGACGCGTCACAGCTTTCATCCTAAAGCGCGTTCGCCTCCCGCCAGGCTGTCATCGTAGCGAAGTGCAGTGAGATCACAAGGAAGCTGAAGTGGCAAAGAGCAGTAAATCCGAGTGGGTCATCCTCACGAGAAATGCACAAAAGCTGCTGCCCCCGCCTGAAACTCGCCAGAGACACGTGCCAGGCGGTGAAAGCAGAGACTGTAACGGACGTCTACAAGCAGAAGAAACAAATCCCGCACAGCTTTATTGTCCCACGCGTCATGTGTGAGGAGCATAGTGCTGGAGAGATGTACCCGGCACAGCAGAACGCAAAGCCCGGGCTGAGAGGCGCATAAACACTCCGCGGAACTGTTGGAAGTCTTGTAAGAAACTTCTTTAAATCCCCCTTTTTTTCTCTCAGAGGGAAGAATGGCGTAATGCCGCAGCCCTCCCTCCCTCTCTCTCCCTCTCTCTCTCCAGAGTTTGAACTCCGTCCAGTGAAAATATTTCACTCACACACCAACCTGCAGGTGCTCGAAGAACTCCTCCAGCGAACCTGAGCGCAGGAATTGGAAACGGAATTCCAGAAAACTGGTTTAATTACCGCGTGATGTCATGCTGCCCAAACTCATTTAACAGCGATATTTCTCCTCAAATCTTCCTCCCTCTTTTCCACCAATGACTCACTGAAGCTGCAACACGGAAAGGACCCCCCCCCCCCCCCCACGCACACACATACACGCGCGCACACACACAGGAGGGTAATGAAAAAGTTCACATCACTGAAAAGAGCCAGAAAGCGCAGAAATAAAAATCTCCACTCATTGGTTTGATCTGTGTTGTGTTTCTCAGCAGTACAGATTATGACACTTTTCTGTTTTGTGTCTCTTTGTTCTCATTAACAGATATTTTTATCGCTCAGCAGCATCTCTGGATGATTCTTTGCTTCACAGTTTTTATAAAGGTAAAAAAAAATCCAACCTTCTAAACTGAAATCTGTGACATCATTGTTGGTACATCCACCTTTCACGTTTTCAGTCGTCAGCACTGTGAGCTGCCATCCTGTCCCACTGCATACTCAGGTATCGATGCAAAACACGAAACACTTGCTTCTCATAAACCTGCTTTAAAAAGCCTTTATTCTGTCTTCCAGCAGCCACAGTCACTACTTTCACCTGTCATCTGTCAGCATCTCACACTTGTTTAGAAGACATGAAAGAAGAGTGAGACACGGGATGAAGAACAATGACATCAAATTTATTTAAACTAACATGAACAAAAACCACCACCAGTGAGGCTGTGCGCTGGTGGAGTCATGTGGAAGAAGAGCTTCAGAAGTCTGGTGACTCCACGGTCTGCTCCATCCACCATCACCCACTGCACTGTGGCAATAGACCACACAGACAAGACTATACAGACTATACAAGCAAGCAAACCATCACAAAAGCTTGTGTTGGTGTTACCTATCCCAGCATGCCCTGCACCACCACAGCAACCAGCGGAAGGAGTTTCCGGGTAGAGAAAAGAGACCACATGTTTGTCACCATGTCATCAGCCAGCCTTCATGACTGTACCGGTAATTGTTTTACTGTCATTATCCTCTCCGTGTTTTATCAGAGCTTTCCCCACCAGGAGGCAGCGTTTTCACAGCGTGCTGGAATATCTTCAGACTTCTTCTAACTCAACTTCAGCTGATATCTTCTCACAACATGACATAAACGTTATTTATTCTCCTTCTTTTCATAGCAGACGGTGACTTTGGGAGGTTTAAAGCTATTATAAGTACAGAAATTTAAAACGAGTTCCTTCAACATAACAGATGTCCAGGCTGTGTGGACCACCACTGATGGGACAGTGGAGGGGATTAACCTGTGCCGAGGACATTGCTGAGACACCACTTTGTGCACTATGTCCACTTCCGCTGTGCCGAGCTTTGTGGCTGTCATGTTTACCAGAATGGGCCTTTAGGTCACTGCAGGACTTCCTGGGAATTTTGGCATACTGACTAGTGTGATCCTGGAATAATTAATAGCATACTGGTATCTGAAGTCCCTGCTAATGTCACAAATGCCTTTCTGTTGTGTCCCCTGGTGTGCAGTGCTTTAGCTTATACGTTAAGTATTTTGCATAATTATAACTGTACCTAAATCTTAAGAATTGGCCTCAGGCAAATGCTTTGCCTGAATATTAGTAAATATGTCGTTTTGGGCCACAGTTAGTACCTGTCATGCTTTTAGCTTGACTGGTGTTGTGGGGATTTGTTTTTCTGTTTGCCTCTTGTACACCGTTAAACTCACTTTGTGTATTTTTTCTCCATCTATTTCTGTCAGTAGTCTACACAGCCATCAACGACTGTACTGCATTACAGTTTTAATGTATTACATCTATTTAATTTTACTATATTATCCTGTTTAAATTACAGTTGACACACTTGTGGGTCTCATATTTGACTGTTTACATTATTAAACATTAAAAGATTATAAAACCTGGAGTTTTCACACATCCATGTTGACAGTGTTTTGGTCTGCTTCTCTTCTCGGGGGACGAGGCGGTCGGTTCTGATTCTAACACTGTTTGCCAGTTTAATTTATGATGCCACGAGCAGCTCCAGCTCGGTGCCATAAATTTAGTTTCGACCAAGCTCAGGGAATAATTAGCAGCCAGGGTTCAGACCCGGAGCTCCCGGCAGTGGAGCTGGTCTCTGGTGGTTTGTAACTGGAGCTGGTTCTGGTTCTGGTGCCGTGTTTGTCTTTCCCTCTCTTTATTCTCTCTGACCTCAGCTGCTTTTCTGCCCCCCTCAGTCTCTGTGTGCGCTGATCATTGACCATGACAGATGGACAGGAGTGATCGGATGATGCTGTCGAGGATCGCACATAAACTCAAAGTTGTTGGGATCGGCTCGACTGGATGTGACCGGTAACAGACTGCGCTGTTGCACATTCAGACCTGACTCCAGGTGACAGCGCCTTAAAAACACATCACAACTGAACGTCATTAATTGCTGACCAGTGTGTTTTTACGGCATACGGTGAAGCACATGAGGCGACTGATTTGGTGCTAAGAGAATAAAATTGAACTGAACTGAATGAATGTTACAACAGTGTGTGAAGGAGCTGCAGTAATGGTTTTCTGTGTGACTTTATGGGTCGTTCATGTCGTTGTGGTAATATTTCGACCCACACTTCTTCACAGTTCATTGAGGTTTGTGTGGATTCATTTGTGCACATCTCGCAGCATTTCTGTCTGGTTGAGGTCTGGGCTTTGACTCGACCGTTGCAGCAGCTTAATTCTTTTAATTTTCAGCCTTTCTGTTGGAGATTTGCTTCTGCGCTCAGGATCATCGTCCTGTTGTTGACCCAGTTTGGTCTGAGCTTTAGCTGCCAGACAGACGACTTCACATTTGACTCTAGAATACTTTGGTTTACAGAGGAGTTCACGGTCAACTCGATAACTGCAAGCTGCCCACGTCCTGCGGCTGCAAAATGAGCCCGCATCATCAGCCCTCTGCTGCTGAGCTGACAGTTGGTCTGAGGTATTTGTGCTGACATGCTGCGTTTTGGTTTGTCCAACTGTGCTGCTGTCCACGATGGGCAAAAACCTCCACTTTGTTCTCTCCTGTCCGCAAGACATCGTTCCAGACGTCTTGCGGTTCGTTCGGATGCAGCCAAACTTGTTCTTTACAGACAGAAGAGGCCACGAGGCTTCCAAATAAGCCACACTTATTCAGTCTTTATCTAATTGTGCTCTCAAAAAGTTTAACATGCTAACTGAGGCCTGTAGAGCATTTTTGGTTGTTTGTAGTTTCTTTGAGCGTTGCACAGTCTGGCCGAGACGTGCTGCAGACCAGAAAACTGCCAAAACCTCGGCTTTGATGGAGGTGCTGACACTCAGTGATGATCAGTTAATCAAGTGCATTTGATCAGCAGCGCCTGGCTGTTACTTGAATCCCAGTGGAAGCAGTAAAAGTGGACCTCACTCATGCGTCTGCATTTCTGATATGTAAACCTTAGAAATGAACGGGGTGTACTTTCTTTCTCCAGGACTGTATGTGTGCACGTCTGCAGCTCTCTCACTCTCTGAGAGGAATTCCTGCACCGTGTTTACTCCGGTGCTACATACGCTTTCAGGAAGGCGTTCTGCTGTGATTGAATGTGGTACAGAAATAATCCCGATGGACACCGCGGGGGTGTGAACACTTTTTATAGCCTGTGTATATTTGAGGGCACTTCCTGTATCGGAGGAATCGTGGGTGTGCGTTTGAGCGTGAAATGTAAACAGATCCCCCGGACCTCGGATCCCTGCTCTGGACCCACCGGTCTCGCTTCAGAAAACGTTGAGCGCAGCAGATTGGGACACAGTTTGGAGAAAATGTGGTTTTCCTTTGGCAGGTCTGGCTCGTGTGGCATGCAGGACGCGGGGAACATTTCATTCTGAAAGATAAGTTGTTGACATTTCTGAGTCTGAGACATGCAACGAGGATCCCAGGCACATGGAGTCTGATTCGAGCCAACTGACAAACAACCGTTTCCAGTACGCGGAGCTGCTCCGAGGCGAAGAGCTGCCTCGCTGCTTTTTATTCTGGCGAATGTCAAAGACACAGCGAGGGATTTATCCTGACGCTCATATCAACAGTCTGTCATAAGTTATGATTTTATAACAAACTGCAAGCGTTTGGAGTCGGTGAGCATCACACCCTGGGACTCCATCAGCTCCAGACCAACAGGCCAAAGGACGGGACTGCTCCAACTGTCAGTAAATATATCAGCGTGTTCCCGAAGTCCTCGCTCAGGTCGCCCTCACATCATATCATAGGTCCTGTAATTATCAGTCTAGTTCTTTCTCTGCAGGATCCTTCAGATCATCTACAAAAGTTTACCCCTTCAAAGTCAGATGAAGCTCCAACAGTGGTAAAGGTTTGAATGGTTCCACCCCTTCACGGCCTTTCTGACTCAGCTCGGTCTTTTCCAGTATTCGGCACCGCAGACATCCATGTGAAATTTTCTGGGCTAAAATTCACAGTTTGGATCTGATTAAAAATACAGCCAAAAGAATTTCACACTGCTCCAAGTGTCACAGTCTGAGGCCAAGATCTGCTTTTGTTCAGCACGACTTTCTCCGTAACCAGCTGCATCGCGGGACACGTTTAATGTGACGTGAAGGAGCAGAAACAAGCATCGATACTCCGGATGTTTGATCTTTTTTCTGACCATTCACTGGAAAACACTTCAAAGAGTGCATTCTGGGTAAACTTTCAAGGTTCACATTACCAAAACACGTTACAGCGCACGAAGAGGCTCCTGTTACGTCATACCCAGCGGTTTTAATTAGCTGCACTGCAGCTGCAGTAATATAGCCGATGTGGACAATGATTATTATATTGTTGTCTGGCAAAAAAAATCCTTTTTCACCTTTGATGGTGCGAAAAAAGCTGCCGTGACGTGAAACATGTAAAAGTGTGACTCAGTGTTTCGTTCAAAAGCTTGTGTGTCAGAAAAGTTTCATCACATGAAGACAAATTCTTTTAGGGCTTCATTATATAAGCAAAAGATCAGCTGTTTCCAAGAAGGTCAGGCGGGAACGGATGTGACTGATTTTACATGAAAGGACGCTCAAGCAACAATCGGGAGCTTCTTAACCAGCCAGGGATGCTGTGGGCTAGAGGTCAAAAGGTCACTAAGGTCACTACATCCTCTGCACTTTCCTATATCCAGCGGACAGGTTTCTCAGCCAGTCGGAGCCCCTGACAAGGCGATATCTGACCATTAAAACATTTTGATTTAAGTATTTTTAAGATTTTTTGGATCATTTTCATTCATGGATGCCTCAAAGAATCTCAGGAAGTCATGAGAAGAGCAGAATGATATTGTTCATTCATTTTTTGTTATTACTGTTAACATCTACAAGCATTAACTAAATCAGATAATCTGCAGATAAGGCTTCTTTACCCCAAGCTGCTGGTTCCTCCTGATGTGCAGCTCTTTAAAATCATCAGTAAAACTGAACTTACAGCAAAAACTTCTAATATCTGCTTCGATTAGAAGGAAGCTCGTTAACCAGCGTTTCTATTGGTGTTCTGGGGACTGTAAAAATGCATATCATGTTTTACTCAAGACCTGAAACCAGCGACTGAACCATAAACTCCCCAGGAAAAGGCTTTAGTGAGGTCCAGTGTTGGGACTAACGTGTTATTTAGTAACGCGTTACAGTAACTAGGTTATTATTGTGGTAACGAGCACGGTAACTAGTTATTATGCCAAAATCAGGAACAGGTTTATCGTTACTGGGATTTAGATAGGCTCGTTATTCGTTACTTCGTGCGTTGCATTCGCTTACCTCGGAAATCGGAACACGGACCTGGGAATGATGTCACACTCGAGTAAACTGCATTCTGGTTAGAGAAGTCGGGAATCCAATATGGCATTGCCCACGAAAACAGTTGTTTTGCTAGCCTACAAAAACAAATTACTTCTAAACACATTTGCAGCTCATCTGCAGTCTGGGGTTACCTACATCTTCCTACTCGGAAGGCAGAATTTCCAAGATCCGAGTACAATCGAAAGCACCACGACTGCAGTTTTCGTGTTGGACATAAAAAGTGCACGTGACGTAGGCTAGCATCATGGCGGCAGTCGACGACGGTCCAGGCGTGGGAGTCCTCTCGTGGAAATGTGCACATTCAGTCAGGGAAGCAACACATTAATAAGAGAATTCTGAGTAAAACCAAAGTTACTTTCCCTAGTAACTAGTTACTTTGAAAGCAACGAGTAATTTGAAGTAACTGAGTTACTTTTGATAGAAGTAACTAGTAATGTAACTAAGTTACTAATTTAAAGTAACTTACCCACCACTGGTGAGGTCAAAGGTCAAGTGAGCAGCAGGGTCCTTTTATCATAGACAACTATTTTGCAACCAGATGTGTCGCCCCCTGCTGGGCATTAGAAAGACTGCACGGTTAAAGTTTCACTGGCTTCTTCAGATTGCTTGACTTTTAAGACCTCAAAGATTTATCAAAGATTAAAAAACAAACATTTCAGCAGACGCGCCAACATATTATTTGCCTCCCCTGTCCTGCTCGTGTTACACACGTGTGGTTTTCCACATTAATATGTAAAGACACATGTCCCATATATCATATTCTGTTCTTAGTACGGCTTCAAATGTCAGAGCAGCGTCACACTGACAGAGAAGATCGCGATGAACGGTTAAAGCGCTGCTGTCTTTGCCACGTGCAGGAACAGGACTAACGCTGTAGGGAGGCGGGTGTGTCGGCTGATATTTGGACAGACAGGGGTGAGTGACACTGCTCCACCACGCAGCCAGACAACGTCTGCCGTGAGGTTAGACCAATAAAACAAAGAGTCAATTTGTCAGCCATCATCGTCCTTCATCACGGCGAGCCGAGCTGGGAGACAGGTCCTGCTGTCACTGACGCTCTGTGGAAACCCGCCGCTCTGTTTATAAAACCATAGGACGAAAAGGTTTGTTTGGATGGAGGGAAATATGGAATATTATGGTTGGACACAGGTGTCGGAGGCCCAACACCCAGCTTTTATTTTATAATTGGAAATATTCGTCACACTGTGCTAATGGAGTTCTGAATGTAAAAATAGATTTAGGTTACACGTGTTCCTCGTCTTTGGGGATGTGCAGACCGATTTTCACTGGAAACTGATTCCCGTTTCAGAGTAAGTTTTGGAATAGTGTCTGCTGGGCAGGCGGGAGGATTTGATTGGAATCTGAACAATTACCATTTCCTGTTATTCAGCAAACTGTCTGCTCTTCCTGTGTTTTAACTCCAGGGCCGTGTCTCGGAGCGGGTGGTACCTGATTCTTCTTCTCCTACTTTCAGCTGTGCCTTTTAGAGGTCTCCACAGTGGATCATCTTCCTCCATCTCCTCCTATCCCAGCATCCTCCTCTGTCACACCAACCCTCTCCTTCATGAACCATGAAGCTCCTCTGAGGTCTTCCTTGTTTCCTCCTGCCTGGCAGCAGGTAAAATACCTGTTGGTGATGTAAAGTGGGCAGGTACTAAATAGGGTCACCTAACCAGCCGGGCGACATTGCTAGATGAAATCAAAAAGACCAAATCATCTGCAAAAGCAGGACAAGATGCTGCCGCAGCTGTGAGTCTGTGACCTCATCTCCTCCCGTGGGAGCAGCAGGTCACAAATAATGCAAAGTGAATGTAAGCAGATTGTGAAAGCAGTTTGGGGAGGACTGAGGGGAAATCTGGGCTGGGGAAAGTTTCTCATCTTGAATCTGGAGATAAAAAACATATTTGCCCTGTTTAGAGCTCCTTTACAGGTTGTTTTGGTGAAATGTCCCTTTAGGGTTCCTGTCCCCGTTTTTCCCTGACTTCAGCCGCACATCATCTGCTCAGCGTTAGCTCTGTGTGTACATCCATGTAAGCCTGTGTTCTCCAGGTGTCACTCTGCTAGACCTCACTTTGATCAGACTGAAACGAGACGGGATTGAACGGTCGGTCTGAGAGGCGCTGCGTGACGGCGACAGGTGGTTAACTTCGGCTCATAAACAGGAAACAGCAGGAAAAGGTTAAACTTATCTGCATGTTATGAATGAAGCAGATCAAAGTACTGCTGAGGCTTCACTTTAAGTCCATTTACTGACAGCGGCTTACATTCGGTGTTGTAAAGATCACTCAAAAGCTGCAGTACCCAAACACATTTTGAGGTACTCTGAGTACTTCCATATGATGCTACTTGATGCTGCGTTTTGCTACATGTGAGGGAGAACGCCTTTGAAATGAAGTCTTTACTTTTTTCTGTTTTCTTCCTGTTCTTCTTTCAGGGTACTTCCTGTTTTATTTTGAAGGTTACGTCCTTGGTTTTCCTTATTTTTACTTCCTGCCTTTGTTGTTTTCCTGCCCTTATTACCATCAGGATGAGTTCACCTGTGCCCTTCAGTCCCAGGTGTGTACTTGGCCTCAGACTTGCTCTGGTTGGCTGCTGAGTCTTTGTAGTTTTTTTCCTCTTATTGTACTGCATGATAGGCTTTGTGTATTTGTTTGTTAAAACTAGGGATTGCAGCACTGGGCAGCAGAAGCACTGCCCAGTACACCCCAGTTAGATGGAGGTAGAGAGGGCCAGAGATGGGCAGTAATCTGATTACTTTTTTCAAGTAACGAGTAAAGTAAGGGATTACTATTGCAAAAACGGTAATTAGATTACCGTTACTTTCCCGTAGGAACTCTGCGTTACTGCGTTACTAAAACCGTGATTTTTTGCGAGAATGTCTCATGACAGTGACGTAAGCGAGTGCGCCGTTCGTGACAACAGCTGTGTGCAGATCAACAATGGATCATATATCGAGTGCAGAGAGAGTATGAGCGTGCAGCGTTTAAAGTGACAAAAACATTAGTGTCCGCTGTGCGTGGGAAGAAAACTTGGACAGGACCGCTGAGTCTTTGACTTTATTTATTTTCTGCTGTGTTTTACTTGCATCTATTTGAAAGACTGAGTGTAAACACACAAAATATTTTATTTTATGTGCTGGAATGTGCAGAAAATAGGTTTCAATGTTAAACTAATTTCTTCCAGTCAGAGAATGTTGCATATAATTAAATTTTTGCTTGATGCATAAAGTTAAAAGATTAAAACTAATAAAACAAGTTTTAAAAAAGAGACTTTTCCATTTGATTACATTTTGTATGATGGATTATGTAGAAAAAGTAGAATTGGGCTGAAAGATCTATCGCTTTATCACCTCTTCAGGTTGTAAATCGTGTTTTTAAAAAGTAACTAAGTAATTAATTACTTTTGAAAATAAGTAATCAGTAAAGTAACGGGATTACTTTTTGGGGGAAGTAATCAGTAATTAGTTACTGATTACTTTTTTCAAGTAACTTGACCAACACTGGAGAGGGCAAGGACCTTAAAAGTTCTCAGGACACGCATCAGCCCTCACCTGGTCTCGACGTTCACAGGGACGGCTGAGGAAACGTGGACCTCCTACAGATGTACAGCTGAGAGCGTCTCTCATCCAGTCTGAGCGTAGCCTGAAAGCTGGTGTGTTCAGGAAGCATCCACTGAAAAACTGCATGGTTCACCCCAGCAGCAGCCTTCCTGTCACTACAGGACATTTACACCACCCGGGTCATCGGCAGGGCCCACAGCATCACCATTGGCAGCACACACTGCTAGCTCAGCCTGCTCAAAGGAGGCTAACACATAGCACATCAGACTGAGCAGGACAGCTAGCACTGCCCTCCTCCCCCTCCATCACTCCTGTGCATCAGTACTTCAGCATTAGTATAATGTTCTGCTGCTCTGCCTCATCTGTGCAGGTCTGCTTACAGTATTTGCAAGAGGCAGAAGTACTCCAGCTTTAAGACACTTTTATTTTGTATGTTAGTTTTTTTTACTTTGCATGTGACAATAAACTGCATCTTCATTTCATTTAACAAAATCAACCAAAACGACGACACGGAGAACTCGAGCACTTTAAAAGCCTTCCTGGCTCCCTGACACACGCTCTGCTCCCACTCCAGAGGTTTCTGGGACTTAAACCCGAACAGGCCACTCTGCTTTCATGTGTGCTGCTCACGTCGGCAGCTCTTCCAGTGCCCCCTTCAGGGCTCGTCCAGGTTTCTGCGAGGAGCAAATTGAGAACATCCTCTCTGTGGCGAGCGAGCAAGTAGTTTACAGGTTGCAGGTGGGCCAAACAATGTGATACGGATCACTGCGAGAGTCTGTTTATTCCTTTCTTCATCGCTCACAGGAAAAGGGAGGCGGAGGCCCGGCTGAGTCAGTGAAGTCCTCGGATAAAGAAGAAGAAAGAGAGAGCGGTAACATGGAAAGTGTGACAGGTCTGGATATGGTGGGTGAACGGTAAAGCTTTCGTGGTGACCCTCGCAGAGAGCACTGAGCTTTCCTGTGGGAAACAAAAGTCAGAGGTAAAAACAAAACGTACAATCAGACGACCACATTTACGTCAGCCTGCGTTGTTGTTCGGGGGGAACATCTTAGTTATTCAGCGGACATTATGACTGACTTGTTTCCTGGAAAATGTCTGAGGTGGCTGTTGTGTGTCAAAAGGAGTTTGTTTGGTCGTTGCCATCGTCGAGCCGTTCAGCCGTCACATTCAGAAAGGCGCTCTGCAAATTTTACTCGGTCATTTAAAAAGCTATGACGGGCTGAGAGGTCGACTCACGGCAAAGAGACAACGTAGTCCAAGACATCGTCTACAGCAAAGCCGACCACATCTGAGATCGTTTTATCTGTCAAAAAAAGAAGAAGAAGCTGTAACGCAGACTTTTTACAGCAGCACTGACTTTCAACGTGCTTTAGACTGAAAGGTGAAGAACCTGCACCAACAAGAATGGAAAAACAACTCCAACAATAACACGATTTATGACCTGTGAGCATGATTTGGCGATGGCGGGGTGGAAGAAACCTCCAACCGAATCAAGTGCCGGAGCTTTCGAACGGTAGAAGTCACGTCAGCGGTGGTCAGAACGTGGGCTGGTCACATGATCAAGAGCAAGTGGTCGATTGAAATGTGCGACAGAGAGACAGAAGCCGGTTTCTTCATAGTTGGCTGCCAATAAATGCACTGATCAATATTAGTGTTTATATCATAGTAAAGTATGTGCAGTTAAATCTTTGTGTATGTGTGAGTGAAATATTCAAAGATCATTATTAACAGTGACACTTACCTACTACTTTGTCTTAATTGTGATTTCAGTAATCCCACCATAACTCACACTGAAAGTCATCTTTGTTTTAAGACTTTCGGAGGCCTGAAGGAGACACACAGGTGAGTGTCAGTGATGTCACCTGAATGGCAGATTGACTCAGAGCAGCATAACTGAGGGAGGATTCAGGGTCACCTGGTTCAGCCCTAACTATATGCTTTAGCAAAAAGGAAAGTTTGAAGCCTAATCTTGAAAGTAGAGATAGTGTCTGTCTCCTGAATCCAAACTGGAAGCTGGTTCCACAGAAGAGGGGCCTGAAAACTGAAGGCTCTGCCTCCCATTCTACTTTTAAATACTCTAGGAACAACAAGTAGGCCTGCAGAGCGAGAGCCAAGTGCTCTAATAGGGTGATATGGTACTACAAGGTCATTAAGATAAGATGGAGCCTGATTATTTAAGACCTTCGTAGTTTAAACATGAAATATTCAAACAAATGAATGGTCCACTGTACAGATTCAGTAATTTCCTGCATGTTGAATTAGAACATGAACAGGTTTCAAGTTGGATTACTGTGTATGTTCATTATTATAATACACACCTGTGCAGATAATGCACTAGGAGATGATTAATGGGGGTTTTTTTACCCAAAATAAATTATGGAATTTAATCAGCTGCTGATGTTACAGTGTGACTTCAGTTACTATGGATTTGTATTAATAAAACACACTAATTCTGTAATACAGGATCAGTTTGATAACATACATGATAACATTGTGTTTAGTGTAACTCCCCATTTATCCTTATTTATGCTGCCAAATTTAAGATTTTCTGTTATGAGTCTCATTTCAAGTCCTCGCTGTCGCTCTGCTGCTGCCATCAGCTGAGCTGTGACATCACGCAAAATATTATTAATGAGTCTTTGATTCTTTATTTTTAACCAAACGCCACAAATATGGCTGTTCCCTTATTGCTGTGCCATGTTCACCACAGTGGACGTTATGTTAAATTTAACTCGCATTGCAAAAAGTCACGTAGTAAACGTCTGAAGCTTTTCTGTTTGCATCAAATGATTTATAATCACTTACTGGTTATTGGTTAATATCGTGTGTATTTGGCATCAGTTAATATATGCTTATGAGCTAATTTATTGGTGGATGATCCACTAACATCTGTAATACACAGCTCAATCTGATTAATGTTTGCTGGAAACACTTTAGACGTCTTACCTTAAAATGTTTGTGATGTATCTGAAATGTCTCAGTGCAGAGAAACACCTGTGCTGGCAAATGCAGGTAGATCCATACTGTGAGAATATGGACAGTGACACACGTTTTGTAGTTTTTCCTCTTTGCACAAACACAGTGAACATTAAATCGATCAGACTGAAGTGCAGACTTTCATCTTTAAGTCAAAGGGTTAAAAACATCTCATTAATTTTAGGTGCAGTCCCCCAAAAGATTAGTAATGGAACACGTGACAAAAAGAGCCACTTGATAAAATGGGGTGGGGCTAAAAAAAAAAAAAAAAAAAAAGATTAAAACTAGCAATGCACACCTAAAAACACGTCAACATACCCACAGGTAAAATGCTGCCCTCTGCTGGTGAAAGCTGCTAAGTGAAATTACAAAAAAGCAGCTTCACTGAGTTTTCTTTGCCCAAAGCACACAGCAAGGTTTCAGCTCACACCTGTGTCCATCTCACCTGTGTCCATGTCACCTGTGTCCATCTCACCTGTCTCCATCTCACTTGTGTCCATCTCACCTGTGTCCATGTCACCTGTGTTCATCTCACCTGTCTCCATCTCACCCGTGTCCATCTCACCCGTGTCCACTGTGTCCATCTCACCTGTGTTCATCTCACCTGTGTGCATCTCACCTGTGTGCATCTCACCTGTGTCCATCTCACCTGTGTCCATCTCACCTGTGTCCATGTCACCTGTGTTCATCTCACCCGTGTCCATCTCACCCGTGTCCATCTCACCTGTGTTCATCTCACCTGTGTTCATCTCACCTGTGTCCATCTCACTTGTCTCCATCTCACCTGTGTCCACTGTGTCCATCTCACCCGTCTCCATCTCACCTGTGTGCATCTCACCTGTGTGCATCTCACTTGTGTTCATCTCACCTGTGTCCACTGTGTCCATCTCACCTGTGTGCATCTCACTTGTGTTCATCTCACCTGTGTCCATCTCACCTGTGTCCACTGTGTCCATCTCACCTGTGTGCATCTCACCTGTGTGCATCTCACCTGTGTCCATCTCACCTGTGTGCATCTCACCTGTGTGCATCTCACCTGTGTCCATCTCACCTGTGTCCATCTCACCTGTGTCCACTGTGTCCATCTCACCTGTGTCCATCTCACCTGTGTGCATCTCACCTGTGTCCATCTCACCTGTATCCATCTCACCTGTGTGCATCTCACCTGTGTCCACTGTGTCCATCTCACCTGTGTCCACTGTGTCCATCTCACCTGTGTCCATCTCACCTGTGTCCATCTCACCTGTGTGCATCTCACCTGTGTGCATCTCACCTGTGTCCATCTCACCTGTGTCCACTGTGTCCATCTCACCTGTGTCCATCTCACCTGTGTCCATCTCACCTGTGTTCATCTCACCTGTGTCCATCTCACCTGTGTCCACTGTGTCCATCTCACCTGTGTTCATCTCACCTGTGTTCATCTCACTTGTGTGCATCTCACTTGTGTCCATCTCACCCGTGTCCATCTCACCCGTGTCCATCTCACCTGTGTCCATCTCACCTGTGTCCACTGTGTCCATCTCACCTGTGTGCATCTCACCTGTGTTCATCTCACCTGTGTCCATCTCACCTGTGTTCATCTCATCTGTGTCCATCTCACCTGTGTCCATGTGTTCATCTCACGTTACTGAGCTCTGATTAGGGCCTATCCTTGTGTGTGATGCACAGACACGGGTACCTGCATACACACATGTATGTACATGTCTAGCTAGCATTAGATGATAACAGAACCAATGGGTGATGCTTCAGTCACTGCAACCAGTTTCTCTGGGCCGAAACACCTGACCTCACTATGGACACATCAGCTCGTTCATCCAGTCGCTGCCAGATGTTGATGCTCACTCCATCTGTCCCCTAAAGCTAGCCCTCTCCTGTCAGAAGCCACCTCTGTTGATCCTCCAGTTTCACTCCGTGTCTTCCTGTTTGCATCTGAGTCCACTTAAACAGTGGAGCAAAGCAAAAATCGACCCAAAGAACACAAAGAGAAACAAAAGGGACGAGAAAGGCGTCTCTGTGACTCAGTCTAAGAAAGGTCAGAGTGGTATCACAGTAGTGTCCAAAGGTCCACTGTATTGTTAATAATTCTCCTCCCTCATCTGCTGCAGTTTGTTTTCAGAGACCGTCCTGGTATTCGTTAAAAGCAGTAATAAACCTTTAAGATTCTGTGTGGTGAGAGGGTCGATCCTCACAGAAAGAGCTCCTTCTCTGAGGCAGAGGCCTTTTTGCTTTTCCACCTGAACCACAGGTGCTTTTCTACAGCGCCGTCATTCACCTTCACTCAGGAAATGTTTGCTCACACCTCTCCTCTTCCCTGAAACCTGCCTGCTCCGGGAAAAAGAAATCCCACTCTACATCCCGATAAACTGTATGTAAACACATCTCTGATGACGACGGTGGCAATCGCAGTCCCCTTTTCCTTTAAACGCAGCCACGGTAACATAATGATGCTGCATCACAGCGTGCAGGTGTTTCTGTGTTTCCACAGACGGTGACTGTCTTCTAACCCCACGAGGACTAAACATATTTCTTCCAAGAGTCATAATTACAGGAATGAACTGACTGAACAGCAGAACTCAAGACCAATGCACATTTGAATTCTCAGGCTAAGAAACAGGTAAGTCTCGTCTCTGGGAGTCACCAGGAACCTGCCAGAGAGGAGAGAGCAGTAACGTCTTGATGCAGCAGAGAATTATGGCCCAGATTGTTTACAAACTTGACTTGAATTCGTACTTGAGTTATCCTTGTGATTTATGGGCGGGGCAGCACCACGGGGGGACAGCACAGGTTTCAGCCGGAAACAGAGGAAGCAAAAGCAGCATCCCTGCCCAGAGCGCCATAATCAGGACAAAAATCATTTTAACAGAAACAAATCAAAGACTGTTTATACTTTTTACTTTTCTGCAGAATCCAACACTCAGGCTCAGGTTAGCACAGTTTGGGTTTTAACCCTGTAAAGTCTGAGTCATGATATAACTGACAGATTTTTTTATTGAGTCTTCTGAAAATTTTTAAAAGACGTTGAACATCATTTTGCACATAAAATCTTTCATGTTTTATTGTTTTTGCTACATTTGGCTTTTTTTTGAGCGATTTATTGTCACAGTTTGTTTCTGACTCGAGCAAAAACAAATAAGCGGGTTTAAAAATCAAACTGATGATGCAGAGGTCAAAAACTGTGTATGTGTCAGATACGATGCACTGTGGGCTGTGTGTAAGTCATCTGTTGTGTTAGTGATAGTTAATGATAATTTCTGTGAATCAGCAGGTAACGTCCATTAAAATAAAACAAAAGAAGAAGAATTTGTTTTAGTGGTGGAGACCCAGAGTCCATCAGAGACACGAGGTTAGATTTCCAGCCCAAACTCCGTGTGTGACCCTCTCTCCTCCTCTGCTGTCTGTAGAAACATAAAACATTTATGGATGGATTTGTGGAACTATTTGATGGCTCAACATGTCAGTGAGTTATTAAATGTTTCATGTTAGTTTTGTAGATGTTATTTTTATTATTTACTTTATTTATTTAGAGAGCACCAAATCACAACAACAGTCACCTCAAGGCACTTTATATTGTAAGGTCGACCCTACAATAATACATACAGAGAAAAACCCAACAATCATATGACCCCCTATGAGCAGCACTTTGGCGACAGTGGGAAGGAAAAACTCCCTTTTAACAGGAAGAAACCTCCAGCAGAACCAGGCTCAGGGAGGGGCGGGGCCATCTGCTGTGATTGGTTGGAGTGAGAGAAGGAAGACAGGATAAAGACATGCTGTGGAAGAGAGACAGAGGTTAATAACAGATATGATTCAGTGCAGAGAGGTCTGTTAACACAGTGCATGAAGAAGAAACACCCAGTGCATCATGGGAATCACCCGGCGGTCTATTGCAGCATAACTAAGGGAGGATTCAGGGTCACCTGGTCCAGCCCTAACTATACAGTGGGGCAAAAAAGTATTTAGTCAGCCACCGATTGTGCAAGTTCCCCCACCTAAAATGATGACAGAGGTCAGTAATTTGCACCAGAGGTACACTTCAACTGTGAGAGACAGAATGTGAAAAAAAATCCATGAATCCACATGGTAGGATTTGTAAAGAATTTATTGGTAAATCAGGGTGGAAAATAAGTATTTGGTCACCTCAAACAAGGAAAATCTCTGGCTCTCACAGACCTGTAACGTCTTCTGTAAGAAGCTTTTCTGTCCCCCACTCGTTACCTGTATGAATGGCACCTGTTTGAACTCATCATCTGTATAAAAGACACCTGTCCACAGCCTCAAACAGTCAGACTCCAAACTCCGCCATGGCCAAGACCAAAGAGCTTTCGAAGGACACCAGGAAAAGTATTGTAGACCTGCACCAGACTGGGAAGAGTGAATCTACAATAGGCAAGCAGCTTGGTGTGAAAAAATCAACTGTGGGAGCAATCATCAGAAAATGGAAGACATACAAGACCACTGATAATCTCCCTGGATCTGGGGCTCCACGCAAGATCTCATCCCGTGGGGTCAAAATGATCATGAGAACGGTGAGCAAAGATCCCAGAACCACACGGGGGGACCTGGTGAATGACCTGCAGAGAGCTGGGACCAAAGTAACAAAGGTCACCATCAGTAACACACTACAACGGCAGGGAATCAAATCCCGCAGTGCCAGACGTGTTCCGCTGCTGAAGCCAGTGCATGTCCAGGCCCGTCTGAAGTTTGCCAGAGAGCACATGGATGATACAGCAGAGGATTGGGAGAATGTCATGTGGTCAGATGAAACCAAAGTAGAACTTTTTGGTATAAACTCAACTCGTCGTGTTTGGAGGAAGAAGAATACTGAGTTGCATCCCAAGAACACCATACCTACTGTGAAGCATGGGGGTGGAAACATCATGCTATGGGGCTGTTTTTCTGCCAAGGGGACAGGACGACTGATCCGTGTTAAGGACAGAATGAATGGGGCCATGTATCGTGAGATTTTGAGCCAAAACCTCCTTCCATCAGTGAGAACTTTGAAGATGAAACGAGGCTGGGTCTTCCAACATGACAATGATCCAAAACACACCGCCCGGGCAACAAAGGAGTGGCTCCGTAAGAAGCATTTGAAAGTCCTGGAGTGGCCTAGCCAGTCTCCAGACCTCAACCCCATAGAAAATCTGTGGCGGGAGTTGAAAGTCCGTGTTGCTCGGCGACAGCCCCAAAACATCACTGCTCTCGAGAAGATCTGCATGGAGGAATGGGCCAAAATACCAGCTACTGTGTGTGCAAACCTGGTAAAGACCTATAGTAAACGTTTGACCTCTGTTATTGCCAACAAAGGTTATGTTACAAAGTATTGAGTTGTATTTTTGTTATTGACCAAATACTTATTTTCCACCCTGATTTACCAATAAATTCTTTACAAATCCTACCATGTGGATTCATGGATTTTTTTTTTTTCACATTCTGTCTCTCACAGTTGAAGTGTACCTCTGGTGCAAATTACTGACCTCTGTCATCATTTTAGGTGGGGGAACTTGCACAATCGGTGGCTGACTAAATACTTTTTTGCCCCACTGTATGCTTTAGCAAAAAGGAAAGTTTGAAGCCTAATCTTGAAAGTAGAGATAGTGTCTGTCTCCTGAATCCAAACTGGAAGCTGGTTCCACAGAAGAGGGGCCTGAAAACTGAAGGCTCTGCCTCCCATTCTACTTTTAAATACTCTAGGAACAACAAGTAGGCCTGCAGAGCGAGAGCCAAGTGCTCTAATAGGGTGAGCACTTATAGTTTCTTCTTCTCTTTTTAATATTGTGATTTGGAGCTTGCCTTTCACACTCATGCTGCGTCTTCACTCTGAAGATTTATGAAACCAAACATGTGCAAACAACACCTGTCCTGAACATCCTGCCTGACAGACCTTGAATACAGTTTATGACACCCATTTGCTCTTCACGTCTCTCTGCTCGCTGGCCAGACGATCGACAGTCCAGAAGTTAGTTTCTCAGATATTTCAGTCTGAGTGGGCTGAGTGATTTCAGGGGAGACACGAGAAAACAGGGCCTTCAGTAGCCTTTCCTTCATCCCTGGCTCTTTTCCACCTTTGATTTGGGGACTTTTCACTTTTATTGGACAGTTTAGCGAAGAAGAGAGAGCGGACCCTCAGTTTAGGATTCCTAGGGAGTGTGGATAATTTTGGTTTCTGTTTTTACTTCATATGATAAATTTCTTTTCTGTAAGCTTCGGTTTCCCTGTGTGCTCTTCCTCATCCTCATCTCATTTCTTTGTTAATCACATCTGTTTATCTTCACATCTGTATTGATATCTTGTTACTTTCCTACTTTGAAGGTTAGTTTTCCTTCATGCCGTATGTTAGGTTGGCTGGACTATTTATACACTGGATGCTGATCAGCCAGTTCTGTCTCCTCTCCTCCATCGTACAGTCGTTCCTCTTTTGAAGTTTTTTTCCCCGCTTTTTAAATGAAGTTTGCTCTTTGGTTTGCTCAGAGTTTTCACTCTGAATATGGATCCAGCTTTAAATGGAGCAATCCACGATTGCTTTGGAGATCAGCGATTAACGTCAGACTGTCATCAATAACTCTATTTCCTCAGAAATATTATAACATGAAGCTGATTTTGAAGTTTCTCTCCATAGCTCCTTTCCTTCGACTCACCTGTGTGACCTCCTCCCCTCGGCCCCTCTCCAGCTGCCCCCTCTGTTTTCGGCACATGGCCCTTGTATTACCTGGCATGTGAATGTGGCCGTTTATTTTCACAGGGATATGTTTTCTGGCGATCTCTGCCAGAGACAATATTATGCTGGAAATATACAGGTATTAACTGTTAAGATTTCAGATGGTCAAATAAACCGGGGGCTCTGCGTGGCTCAACAGAGGCCAGATTGTGTGTGAACAGCCTGCTGCTAATGAAACGCACGGGGGAGGGGGGGCTGCTCAATCACTAATAATTACTGCTCCCTCCCTCCTTGCATCCATCCGTCTATCCATCCTTCCATCGCTCAGTCCAGGTGAATTCCACCCGCCCCTCTCATTCATCTTCCCTGCCTTTGATTTCAATGTGACATTCATTTCACGCTCATTTCCTCGCAGACACTCACTCGGCTTTTCAAGGCCCGCCTTTCATTCGCGGCTCGGAGCCACTAAACACTCTCTCGTGCGCTGACCTTTGGCGGTCGAGGAGCTGTGGAGACAAACAGCGCTCAGCACGACGTAAATGATGATGGATCTGTTCTGGCAAGCTTCGGGCTCGAGTTACGCGGCAGTTACCGGCAGCGGTTTTCCTCTGAGGGCGCAGATCTGTTATTACACACAGACACTTAATGACTCTCAGGGGGTCGAGCACAAGGCGAGATCAATTGTTGAGCCGTTAGTTAGGAGTTAATTACTGCCTCGGGCAAAGATTTATTCAAAAGCAGATATCACACAAGTATTAACGCAAATAACAAATATGGTGGCAGGAAGTGATTCACAACGGGGGGGGGGGTTACTTCGTGTTGACCATGCTTGTGCTGTTGGAACACAATTATCTGACCAATAATATGCTGCTGTGTGCGTCAGGCCGGCCAAGGAGTCTGAGCTCCAATGCTGATGAGCGAAATTCTGAGATTCTAATTGGTTGTTCTGAGCGCTAATAAGCAAGTAGCACTAACACGTTTGGTCACTTCTGGTTCCAAGAAACAACTTGTTGGGCTTCAAAGCAAAGCTTCACTAACCACAGTGAGTGGGGCCACAGCAGCTACACCCATCTTTAATGTACAGTCTATGCTTCAGACACATTTTCAGTGTAACTGCTGGAGTGTCCTTGGGCAAGACTCTTTCTCTGAGTGTGGCTGTTAGTAGCTGTGTAAAGCGCTTTGTGTGCTCAAGCAGTCGTGCAGAGCATTAATGAATCTACAACAATATCTGATGACGCACAGGTCTGCCCCAAATTAGATGAAAAAAACCAGTAAAGTGTTTGAACACGTCTTCAAGTTTCCAGCACAGCATGCTTGCACAGCGCTGTCCGACCTCCCAACAACTGATTCACACTCCGTTGTGCTACAAACAAACATCGCTGCCTGCTCCAGTAAGAGAATTAAGAGCTAAGGTCCAGTGACTTCAATTGTTCTCTATTTAACTAAACAGGTTCTTTTGTAAAACTAAGGAGATGGAAACAAGCTGTGGGAGGCCCCTCTGAGGCTGACTGCAGGAGCGCAGCGCCATCTGCAGGCACAGATCTGCAAAATAAAGAGTCAAAGAAGACTGAACCCTCTGTAAACATTTAACTCATTTTAAGTGAGATCTTGTTTGGATTGGAGAACTTAACTGTAAATACAATAATGTCAGAAATATGAACACAAATGCAAAAATATCAAATATTCTAAATGTTAATAAAATATAATTAGGCACAAAAAAGAATGAGAAATGCAAATAAAACATTTTTAAAGTTCAAAGACTGAAAGGAAAAACTGCAATAAAGGAAAAAAAAACTGATCAAACAACCATGCATGTACACAACAATACAGAGGATCCCAGGCATGAACCCAGCGCCCTGTGAGGGTTAAACCTCTGAAAATAAAGAAGGGTTTTTCTTTTTAGTCTTATCAGTATGCAGAACTTCAGGTTTACCCTTTGTTCAGGTGCTAAGAAGCTGATTTTCTCCAGCTGCTTTCACGTGGCAGGTACGTCGTAGAAGACTCAGGTCTGTGGTGCATGATGAGCTGAAAGCTAAACCGCAGCCACAGCTGAAGCATATCAGGGAGGAGTACATCAGAATTTTGTGTACGACCAGGACTGCTGAGAGACTTGATGATGAAGATGCTGCAGGGCTGCATGACGCTTCAGAAATCATGATGACTGTTCTCTTCTGCATGAAGCTGTCTTCTCCCCTCCACACCTGACACTGAGAGCTGACTGGTGCTTTGAACTTCTTTTTTTAAATCATGTTAATGTGAAACTAAGTTGGTGCCTCATCCTGAGCACATTGCTCCAGGTACACTGAGGACATCAGTGCACTTTCACCGGCTGTGGAAGTTACATCATGCAACAGTTGGCGGCCATCAGAGATTTTATTGGTACTTCGGTTTGGTTTTAACTTCGACAGCATGATGCTGCCTATGACATCACGTAAAGACACAAGCTGTTAGTAGCTAAAAACACCACCTTAACTGTTGATGGTGTTTCTTTTATTCGTTGCTTTTCTTCTTTCTTTCTTTTATTTTTGGTTGTAAATCCAGTGTGCGCTCTTTCTGTGTGGAGTTTGGCTCCAAACACATCCATGTTAGGTTAATTGGTCATTTTAAATGGATCGAGGTGTGAAAGTTGGTCTGCCTCATTGTGTTACCTCTGATCCAACCTGTCGACCTGTCCAGGTTGCACCCCGCTTCTCGTCCTATGACAGCTGGGATAGGCTCGATGGTCGAGCAGATCATGGCTCCATCTCCCCTCCAGCCTCCAGGAACCTGAGAAGGCTCGGATATGTTCCATCTGAGGAACTACCTCAGTCCTGAACGTGAAATGTTTTTTCATGCAACTCATGAACTGTTGTATTCAATTGTGACCAGCAGGTGGCGCCAAAGCCTCAGTAAAACATCCGCCCTGCGGCCTTTAACTTTCTCATTACACAATACTGAAAAATCTCCACTGAAGACTCCAGAGTGCACAGCTGCTGAACAGCTGCTCATCATTTGTGGTTTTCACAAGAAGTGAAAGCGCAGATTCTTGAGTTTTCCAAGTCTGAATATACATTTTATGGCCCATAAATTATGTAAAATGACAGAAGTTCCTTTAAAATCTGAGCCACCGCTCAGACTCTTCCCTTCGCCTTTGTGCGGATTTTATCCGCAGTTGACTTTTATGAGAAGTCTTTATTCAGAGAATTTACCCAACCTGCTTTTTTCACTGATGTTTTAAAGCTGTTGACTTGATGAGTCGTATCATCAGCTTTTAGTGTCTTTTAAACATTTTTCTTCCAGTCTGTCAAGCAGACAGACGTCATTTATACCGTGTATATATATTTCGTTTTAGTAAGTTACTAAAAAGTCTGCTGATTATTCAATATTGATTTCTGCCCAGCGGTGTAAAGTTCTCCATCACCTTCTAAGATCACACCAGTAATGCACAAGTCAGCACCAGAGTGCTCCAAAATATTTTTAAATCACTTATTAAAGAGATAATTGTGTTTCTGGTAATTTTCACTACAAATATTAATCTCAGTGAAAATCAGGCAGTAAACTGGCCTCCAAAGCCAAAACACGTAACTAAACATTCTGATCGAAATTGTAATTATATAAATTATATCATTAACTCACACTATAAACAAAATCCATAAAATAAAATGGAAGCTAAAAATAGACGTAAAAGTTAAAATCCAATAAGCCTTTTTGTGCTAGTGGTTAGCGTTAGCTAAGGCTAATTTTAGACATGTCCTTTAATAAAAATGAAATACTTTTGATATCTGGTTATCTTAGTGACTGGAGATGTTAAATATATAATATCAGTCATTGTTATATAATTATGTATAATTAAAACACTAATGGTGTTACTGGAAGGAACGTTTAAACAGAATTTAAACATATTTCCTGTTTCACATTAGCCTATTAGCATGTTAGCATGCTACGTTTAGCATTTAAAAGGATAATAATGAGAATCTGATGTTTTAATGATCTTAATGTGACAATTTTATAGGTTGAATCAAAGAGAAGTTGTGACTTTATGGGGCTGCAGTGAAATTGTTGTTATTTTTTGTGACTGAAGTTTTTAAAGGTTAACGTTTGATCATTAACCTGATAAAGTCTTTGGTTGTTATTATGAGGAACCCCTTACGATTAACTAAGTCTCACTTCTTTGTCGCACGTTCTCTTCATGGGCATATAAGTCCACCCCCCTGCTGAATTAATGTGTTTCACTTCCTTTTTTTAATACCAGGCCTGTAGAACTTGCTTGTGACTTAGTGGTTTTCGGCATGTGACCTTTGGGGCTTCCCCTTATCATGGGATAATTACAGCTGGCTTTGTCTTTCACTTCTCATCTCTCTGATATCATGGAAGCTTTCTAAATGTCAGATGTGCGGGCGCGTGAGGGCAGGTTCACTCGGACTTGCCTTCAGTCCTTTGAACAGTTTCCTCTTTCACGTGCTGGACTTCACTGAAGAATTCGGTTTTTCCATTTTTGTCATTTGGATTTTCAGTTTTGCAAATCATGTATGAAAAAACAATCCATACCTTGGTTACAATTGGTTAGGTTCAGGTGATAAAGGCAGGGTTTTGTTTTGAGTTTTGAATTCCTCTTTGGAATTCATTATTATTCATATTAGGTTTCCTTGTCCTTGTGAGGTGGTGTTTTATTTCTTGAACTTGAGCTCTCACACTGCAGGCCTACTTGTTGTTCCTAGAGTATTTCAAAGTAGAATGGGAGGCAGAGCCTTCAGTTTTCAGGCCCCTCTTCTGTGGAACCAGCTTCCAGTTTGGATTCAGGAGACAGACACTATCTCTACTTTCAAGATTAGGCTTCAAACTTTCCTTTTTGCTAAAGCATTAAGTGTAGTTTGCTGGGGGATTCCCATGATGCCCTGGTGTTTCTTCTTCGCTCGCCTTTTTCACTCACTATGTGTTTATGCACGATCTGATATCAGATCGTCCATGTGTTTATACACCCGTCCTCCTCCCTTCACCCCAACTGCTCGGGGTGGATGGCCGCCCCTCCCTGAGCCTGGTTCTGCTGGAGGCTTCTTTCCGTTAAAAGGGAGTTTTACAGTATAAATTGCTCTGAGATGACTGTTGTTGTGATTTGGCACTATATAAATAAAACTGAATTGAAGTCCTGAGTTTTGCTTCCTGTTTGGATTCCTTTATTGTAGTGTCAGTGTCAGGCTGTGCTCCTCTGTCTTGCTTGTGGTTTGTCTGCGACTTCTTGTTAATCCTCGATCTGATAATCTTTTGTTCTAATTTTTTTTACGGTTAGTCTCTTTTGATGTCGAGGTCTTGTTTCCTTTTTCTCGTCCTTTGTGTTTGTTCGTTCAGCCCTTATGTGAATGTGTGTGTGAATGGGTGGATGACTGGATGTATAAAGCGCTTTGGGGTCCTTAGGGACTAGTAAAGCGCTATATAAATACAGGCCATTTACCATTTATTGTTGTATTCTTCTGTGGTTCAGCCGAGTTACCGAACTAGACTATGTTCATTGTGCATCTTCTACATGAGCCAACTAAAGGTCTCGCCTTTTCTTTTACGTTTAGGTCGACAGAACTCGGTTAGCTTTAGTGAATAAGATCTGTGCGGTTTGGTTTAGCCTGTATGAGCCAAAAGCCCGGATTTGTGAAGTCATTTCCTGTTTCAGTTTTTTATCTCTATTTCCACTCAGGCTTCGGTTAATTATAATTCCTACTTTTGTTTCCTTTCCTGCCCTGTTGGTGCCACATCTGTGTTCAGTTAGTGCTCGAAAACACTGGCTGAAAGCTTGACATCATCTTCCTCAAAAAGCTGGGCGTGACCAAAGAAAAACTGAAGCGTAGCTGGACAGATGTTTTCCACGTAGATCAGAGGCCTGATCAGATCATCGCCTGTCGGAACGTCTAACACGGACTTCCAGACAGCGTCTTGATGTCGTCTCAACATTACTTTACATTAGAGTTATTTTTCACCAGCTGATGGCGATTCAGCTTCTAAATGTTTGTCTTGTATAGTATACGAGATACATATACATATATAGTATAGATACATCCTGCTCCTTACCCATTTTGGCAACTTGAAACATTCCAGCCATATTTTTGTTTTTGGGGTATTTTTTCTTGCGTTGCTGTTCTTGGTTGTCACATTTTCATGTCTTTTCTAAAGGCGCTAACAACTTATGTGCTGCAGACACAAACTGTACCTCCTATGGTGCATTATCTGTCACAAAACAGCAACAATGTGCATCATTGAAGAAGACTATTTCACAGTTTGCCTTGAGACGAGGCTGATCACACACGCACCTCGGGTTGCCATTAATTTCCCCAAATTGCCTTCTTCTGATGATGTCAGCACAGAACAACTAGAAGTCCAGTTGTAAAACTGACAGATTTTAGGACTGTGCGGTCAGCTAATCTAATATCTGATAACTGATAAAGGAAAAATAATCTCTAGTCTGTGTCCCACATGAGCCCTAACCCAAAAAAGAAATGCTAAAACTCCAAGAAGGATGCTTTGGGGTCTTTTACACGGAGACCTATATCATTGTGTGTGGCTGTGTTAACAGAAGCTTGTTGTGTATTCTCAGCTGCTTGTGGTCCTGCTGAGCAGGACTTTACCTGCTTTATCTTGTTTATGCAGCTGCTGATCTGATCTGACTGTGAGGTGAGTAAAACCCCAAACCGACAGTTTACCCACAGTCTTAGATAGTTGGATAAAGATATGACTCACACTTTGTAAATGGTTCAATTTTCAAAGACTTATGGGGGATTCATTCACCCATCCATCAATCCTGAGCTGACCCAACGTCACCAACAGGAAAATCCCACTTCCTGTTTTAGTTAACCCAAACAATGCATCTTTAACAGCGTCTATATTAAAAATTTTCCTCCGTGTCTGCACCTAATATATCCTGATCAAATTTGCATAAATATGAGCAAACAAAGGCAGACAGCTTTCACACATGGCCGGGTTTTCCCGGTTCAGCCTGTCTGTAAATGTGTGTGTGTGTGTGTGTGTGTGTGTGTGTGTGTGTGTGTGTGTGTGTGTGTGTTATCTTTTCTAATCTGGAAATGTGTCTTTCTTTTGTTTCGTCTTTAATTTTGTTCAGTGGGTTAGAACATTTCAAAAACACAAGGAAATCCCCACAACTGATTTCAAACATAAACAACATCAGGGTAATTTCCAAGAATGAGACTCACACACTCTGATAATCTTGATGTTTTTATTAATATGAAACCTGTTTTATGTCTCATTAACATTCACATCATTTTTTTTTAGCATTTTTAGCTCTATGTGTGCTTCACTTATTGACATGTGGCAAGTTTTTCCATTTCACTGCAGTCTGCAACAGAGAAGCCTTTAAAACAGTTACGCAAGATATAAAATAAAAATAAAATAGAAAATAAATGTTTTTTTTACATTTTAATTTTATCCGGGTTAAAATAATCTAACTAACCATGTGTGCGAAACACAACAAAAACATTTTCAGTTTCTCAGTAGTGTGAAGTACATGAGGCCTGAAGTTTACTTTCACACTCTGACGAGGAATTTTAGATTTAAATTCATAAAGTATCATAAAAAATCACTTCACGACACGCAAACACACATGAAGCTCAGGCTCTGTTACACACAAAGCTCGTCCCCGACACTGCAAACCGGAAGAAAAGTGAAAACGTGTAACGCAACAGGTCATAAAACAACCTCGACACGAAAGGACAACAAGAAAACGGTTAGAAATCCCGGAACCGGTTTCCAAGGATGAAATAGTGAACTCATCTATGCTTTAAGCCTCGAGAGACCCGTGGAAAGAAAGTGAAAGGGGAGGGAGGAAGTTTAGCGGAAGATGTCGTCACTCAGAGATTTCCATGAAGCAGCAGAAAGCCCCTGCTGGCAGCGACGCCCCCTTACTGGAAACAAGCAAAGCTCAACGCTGAATGAATGCGTCTGAATTTCTTTCAAATATGGTTTTGAAAAAGTTTGGAGCACCGGGAAGTGTAAAACACAAATCAGACCTATTGAGTCCCTCAGACCTCAGCACACTGTGTCAGATAAGATGACTCCCTGTGGGTCTCTGTGGTTATACAATGGCTCATTATCAGCTTCTTATCTTGGAATTAATGACGATGAACGACAGCAGCTGTTGATTGAAACCCTCTTTTTGATTGATTCGGCGCACAAGGATTAATCTAGATTGTCTAAATCTCTCGGTGATACCACAGAGATGATAATTACCCCAAATGTTTTGCAGATTTACATTAGGAAGCCATTTTAAATCTCTCAGGGCGGCAACCCTCCGCATCTTTCTTGCAGAGACACTTAGCAGATGTAGCAGATAAATGGAACAAAAGTGGATAAAAACAACAGGATGTGTGTATTTGTCCCCGCGGAGAAACTAAAAACCCCATTTGCTTCTTGAATTTTGAAAATGGACACCATTCAGCTGTGTCCTCTTCAGCGTCTTTGCTCCAGAGTTTCAACCATTTGGTCACTTTTGTGATTTCTGTCTTTGTGACTTTGGGGACGTCAACTTGTGTCATTGTTAACCACAACATAAAACATAAAACACTATAACTGCAATGACGCCGTTATACACTAGTTATCACTAGCTCCATGATTTATAGATGCCCAGCTGATAAATATGAGCCTTTGTCAGCATTCATTGTACCACATGCAGATAGAGTAATCAAATCACCGATTTATCTACGACCCACTTTAGCCACAGACACCCTTTACACAGCTATCTTCAGTAAGGAAAGATCAAACACGAATATGAATACACTTTTTCAGTATTTAAACATGAAAGACAAAAGCTGCGCTTACAAATCCTTTAGAATTATTCATTTAAAAAAATAAGTAATATTCATTCATTCAGCGCTTATTTTATTTTCCAGTCCCTGTTGTGTTTCTTTAAAAAATGAATATTTATAAATATGTGTAAAAGTAATACACAAAAAAGAACTAAAAGAAAGAAAACAAAGTGAATATTATGTTTTTTACTTATTTATAATTATTTGATTCATTACGTTTTATTATCACTGTTAATATATTTTTGTTTTTCTCGTTTTAAATATATTTGTACTGAGTTTTACATTCATGCATTCACTTAAAAATGGCGTTTTAAAAAAAATAACTGAGGTAAACAATAAAAGAAAAGGTGAAATGGGCGGAGCCAGCGGACAAGCCTAGCCTGTGGAATGTGCTGATTTCCACACGTCATACGTACGCTGGCCGATGATTGGTTTACAGACTCAAGTAAAAAAGACCAGACAGGCCGGCGGCTATTCAGTAAGCGCAGCAGCAGCGAACGAAAGAAACTTTACGGGAGAAACGGTGACGGTACCGAGAGGCGGACGGCTGTACTGTGTGTTATTTGCTGGACTATACTGGAACACAGCGGCGGGACACTGAAGACGCTCAGCTCGCTGTTTTTTTTAAAGCTACAAATCCCCGTTAAGCTAACGTTTAGGGCGACATTCCCGCTTGTTTTTGTGAACTACCTGGAAGAACAGCCATGCTCACCCTGTGCCTCGTGTTGATGTTATCCACTGCCTCCGTCTTCTCAGAGTCGGTAAGTAGTTTCTCCAGCGAGCAGCTCAAATTCAAACACTCGTGTATCTCTGTTTCGGGAGCGCTACCTTGCTGAGGTTAGCCCTGTGTTTGTGTGCTGTTAGCGGGAGCCGGAAGGCTGTGATTTACCTGTCCTATCCCTCTGTTTAAGTACGGAAATGAGAGTTGTTAGCCACTTAGCTTCTCCTGGGATATGGCAGCTATTATCCCGAATGGGGGGGTCGTCACTTTTCCAGGATGAATCCCAGAGACACTTCCCAAAGAGGATCAATCCTGTTTGATCAAAGAGACAGTTTCCCGCCCCCGATAATAATACAGATGCACGCCAGACTCTCTTGTGTCTTTGAACCCTTCTCCAGGTTGTTGCCAGTGTGAGCTAATGGGGAAATCTGAGTGCAGACTCCTTTTGGAGCCACTGAGACTTAAATGGTGAATCCATGTGTTGTTGTTAGAACAGAATTTGACTTTAATTAGTAGGATTTGTGTGTTATGAGGAGGCTCGCTGAGCTGGAAGGCACCAAATCCCAGTTTGAGTGAGATCCATGTTACGCCCCTTCCATTCTGATGCTTTCCCATTAACTGTCTATGAATTAGCTGACCAGGGGAGCTGGATGTGTTGCAAGCATGATTAGGTAAGCCCTGCAGCGTAGGTAGATCCATATTTGCTGATGATTCATGTCTACACGTGTTGCAAACGGGATGTATTTGGATTTAGTTGGGCGATAAAATAATTTTTAAAGTTCCAGAGACACTGTATTGAAAGTTTTCCTTTCTTGATAGTTAGATTGTTCTAGGCATAAATGTGAGGAGACATTATGCAAAAAAGACAAGTCTTTAATTGTTTTGCCCAAACATGCGTTACATTGCTTCTGTTTTGTTGCTCTGATTAATCATTTTTAGTGTGATTAACATCAACATTGAATGCTTGATGCCACCCACATACAAAAACATGCACCCTGCCCCCCTCCACTCAGGCCAGTTGGTCCATACGAATGGTGAGAATGAGCAAAAAGCAGTAAGAGCTGGTTTAACTGCATGTCTGACATACGGCAGG
Organism: Maylandia zebra; assembly: GCF_041146795.1. Taxonomy (NCBI): domain Eukaryota; kingdom Metazoa; phylum Chordata; class Actinopteri; order Cichliformes; family Cichlidae; genus Maylandia; species Maylandia zebra. The sequence continues at coordinate 40,806,592 of NC_135171.1, forward strand.
ATTTGTTAAAGGATGCTAATCTCAGAGCAGATTGTTGTCTGTACAATCACGCTTTAGTTTGTGCAACACGTCACAACCATTTGTAGACACATTTGTAGGCTGGAGCGGTTCTCTGTTTAAGCAGCATAACGGTTATATTCGGGGTTCTGGCTATTCCACCGTTCCACATTTTGGTGTGAGAAGGGGTTGGAACAAAACATGGCGGCCTGATTGGGCCTTACAGTCTGTTACATTCCTCAAAGTATCTCCTCCTCCTCCTCTTCTTTCTTTTGGTCCCCCCTCTGGTATGTGACCTTTGGTGACCTTGACCGGCCCTCTCTGGGATTTTGCACACTTGATGGGGTCTCAATGGGGCCTCGGGGTGACACTCCACTTCTTTAACACAGCTAGCCTAGTGTGGTTACACCTACAGCTTTCCCACCAAAACATTCCCCCTTTCCTTCCTTAAACGAGCTCCAGATATTGACCCCTTTCTCTCCCGCGTGTCCTTTCCTTTAATGCATACTTGGCCTCTGAGCTATCACAATACTTGCCTCCTTGTGGCCTTTCCTCTCTGCCCACGAGGTCATTATTGGTATGTGGGTTTGGCATTCCCTGCTAATCGATAACAATGTTCTTTTACCTGACAATAGAACATGCTCTGAATGCAGAAAAAGGGTTTTTTGAGAGCCACAGGCACGATCGGAATGTTTTTATCACGGGATTGAGTCGGATTTCATATCAACTTGGATGCCAGCAGGAACTTGGTGCCATTTCGCTTTGGTCAGCTTGTCTGTTTTTATCAGTTTGTTCAAGATAGCGTGGCATGCCAAACAAACCCTGTTCTCTGTTCTTTTTATTTTCCATTGACCTCAGCGTTTTCTGCCCATGTATGGTCCTTCGCTGCCCAGCCAAGGGTGAAGGTGAAAAAGATAGGAAAGACCAGCCCAGTGTAATGTTTGTGCTAATGTGCAGGGCGTTTTTCTGAAATGTCAAAAATGTTGAGAGAACTCCAAACACATGCCTTCAATTATGATATAAGACAGAATAAAACAACATCTTGTTTAACAGGCTGAAAGATGAGCTTGTTTGGCCTTTAATAAGGGTATCGTTCATCTTTATGGAAGTAGAAGTCCAGTTTTTATGATTTAATTTAACACATGTCCTTGAAGTTGAAATTGTGGTGGTTAATCGGGGTAAGAAAAGTCTTCTTTGCCCCAGAGTTAATCCATGTTGCCCCATCAGACCCTTAGCTTGTTGCCTCTGGAGCCCATTTGTTAGAACTTGTTGGAATGTGACTGGTTTTGCAGCCCCTCCCCCCCCGATCATTTGCACCAGAATGAAGCAGGTTTTTAAGGCTAGTTTTTTGTCTCCTTTGCATGATGGGGTGCAGGGTGGTGCTTGATAAATACTATGACTAGGATGTAATAATGGTTCCTGCTTTGCTGCCCGCTGGTCTATAAAATCCCTTTGGGCCCAGGAATGTTGGCACACAGAGAGAGGAGGTTTTTGTCCTTCCTGCCCACGACGGAGTGCAGTCGAATCCGATCCCCCGGACTCCCTCCACCCTTTTCCAACCACTGCATACTCTGGCAGCTGTAACGGGAACTATATGAATGCATTCAGGGCAGAAGTCGACCATAAAAACCCTCCAATTCTGGTTATATCACTTTCAGCTGACTTTTTTTTTTTTTTTTAAGACAGAGACAGGCAGTTTAAAGATGCTGAGCAGTCTCTGATTATAAGCCTCTGCTGTGTGCTGTTACTCTCAACAGGGGCTCTTGCAGATTTTAAGCACAAAAAAAAGTTATATTTTATATACATAGTTAAGTAAAGCGAAAAGCTGGTTATGCTCCAGAAACACTTGTTGCACATATAAAATCTGCTTGACCAAGCTATTTCAGCTTATGGCTTTCACCAGTGTCATCATAAAACATGTTGCAGACAACATTTTAACTGCTCCAGACTTTATGCAACCTCCAAAGTATTTAAAGTTGTGCAGGAAAACAGTTTATCTGCCTTTAAACTCATGCATCTGGTCAGCGTTACAGTAAAATCCATTAATTTGTGTTTAATACTTCAAAAATCTTACATTGTAACGACTGGAGAAGTTTAGACATTGCTTTCGGGCCTGGAAGTTGTGTTTTTATTATTTTTAATTAAATGACAGCAAACCCCTGCTGCTCCTTCATCGTCTATGACTAAAATTGGCAGGGCTTGTTTTATTCTGGGGATTTTCTTGCAAACTGGATGGGGAAGGACTCTTATTACCAGCTGTAGTCCGTGATGGTGGAGCTGGGAGACCTTTAGCGCTACATGAGCACCAGCAAACGAAACGTCACTCGCGAGGTCCTACTGGAACGAGAGCGGGGAAAGGCTGGAGCTAGCTGGTTGTATGCTGATCATGTTGTTGTCCTGAGGGAGTTTATGCGGTGCATGCGTGGACAGCGCTCCAGTTTGGGGTTTTTTGTTATTTTTATATATATATTTTTTTTATGTCAGGGGAATGTGAGCCTCGCTGTGATTCCTCTGGGAACGGCGAGCCTCGGAGGGAGGCCTTTTAATGTCAGCCTGTGCCGTCTCAGTCTCCTCGTTCTTTTGCACGTTTGTTTCAGGATTGAAGCCAGACTCTTTCCAGCTATCAGCTCCCGTCCACAGCACATGTATTGGGCATGAGAAATGATAATCAAAGCACACCATCCGCAGGCAGGCAGACATCCAAATGATATCGACCCAATATTTCTAATGTATCTGCAATGGGTTTTTTTGTTTTTTGTTTTTTTTTGGTGATTATTAATGTGTGGCTGCTTCTGCCCGTTGTTTTCACTATTGATCAGCCTGTTAGTTGTTAGAAGATGGTCAGATGGCTGAAGTCTGAGGTGACGCCATCAAAATCAAACATAGTGGGCTAGAAATGGCGTGCGATGATAATGTCAAACAACAAAGATTTCTTGAACTGTGTGCATAACCATTACCCTGAAGTGTAGCAACCATCATCCTTTCACCAAACTTTGAATTGGCCCTTTATTCACAGACGTGAGGATTATGGGGATTTTTGCTGATTCTCTTTTGATAAATAATTTCCCCCAGGGATCAATAAAGTATTCTGATTCTGATAACGGCTCATTGTGTTTGTCGGCTTCTGGAAATTTACTTCTTACAAACGAAACCCAGTTGATACTCCACAAACGGCACCCACCCACTGAGCAGAGCTCGCAGGCTGCTTTTGGGTGGCGTGAGGGTTTTCCCTTATTCGAATGCATTTCAGCAGTACAGCACCTTTTTGATGTGGTGTGTGTGAGGTCTACCTCGCGACTGTAGACCGCAACCGTCACATTAACCTTTAACTACCTGCACAGGATGCTACATTCATTTCTAATCCACTGAGTTAATCAATGATTAACTTTGGAAGTTTTGGATGTTTGAATGAGTCTCTGGACTTCTAGTGAACCCACAGACCACAAAAGACCTTTGACTGTGGGTTTTAGGAAAGAAACTCAACTTCACATGCTGTGAACTGAAAACACTACAACTCTCTTGTAGAAATGAAGAGTAAAATTAAACTCCCACTGTGTACGCTTCCTCTTTCAGTCACCCTCAAGCATTATAACCAACTGCCTTCATACACACCTGCATGTTTCTGCTTTGATTAAACTGTGCTTCTGACATCTGCTCGATTTAATGTTTGGAAATGGACGAGTTGGCACGATCTCTGTAAAAGAAAAGGTGTTACCCTCCGCATAATTAAAAACGTCTTTGTGAAACCTAAAATGTTGCCTCTTTTGTCAAGAAGCAAGCGTAAAGTAAACTCCTGAAATCACCAGAGCACTAAGCTTCACTTTGACTCAGTTACTATTGTCCTTCAATGAATAAAGACAAATATTAGTGAAATGAGTCAAATCTTAAAATCCAGTGTGATAAAGAGCCTGTTTTCTGTGAGACTTCTTAGATAAGACGGTGGCTGTACAATCAGCCAGCTGTGCAGCAGACTGGGGCGATTTATTCTCTGCTGATGGGGCTAATTGAGCTTTAATGAGCCCCTCCTGAGAGTTTGATCTTATCTGTGCAGCTTTTGTTGGTCCCTTCCTGCTGCTGCCGAGCTCACCCTGTCGCATCTCTGACCGAATCCTCGACTAATGGTGAAAAAGGCCGGATGCCTGCATTGTCTCGAGCTCTTACTGAAGCTTGCGTCCTCCATCTTCCAGCGCTTTAATGCCACTCCCCCAGGCAGCAGGAAACAGGAAATGTCCATCAGAAACAAATCAGCATATTTGTTCTTTGTGCATTTAAGTAAACATCTGAGATATTTTTACTTGAATTTGTAGGAAACTTTTGGCTATATTTGGACATAAGCAGATCTGAGGTCAGCTTTATCAGACCGCTCAGTCAAATTAAACCTCCGTCCCTCACTGATTAGCACACTGTCAACATACAGTCACAGCTGATTAACAGATCAGTCTCAATGCCCAGCTTCATCCGGCTCTGAGTCGCAGCATGAATAACTAACTCGCACTGAGAACACGATCTGTAATCAAAGAGTGAGTTTCACTCTGGAAACCATGCTGCTTATGTGAGACCAGAAATGAGCCCAAGTAAGTATTTTGAGAGCCCATAACTTTGCAAATATTTGAAGTATGAAGGTAAAATTTTACTCCAGTTATTTTCAGGGTCAGCTGTTTCTGAGGAGAGTCAGGAGGGAGGCACTGATTGTTTTTGAACATCAGGGAAACGAGGTAAATGGTGACGGACTCTTACACACCTCCGAGCCGTGTGTGTGTTGCGTTGTGTCGGACTGAGGAATGTGTTCCTCCACATAGGTCAGCTCGGCAAAAAGCCAAAACCTCGTCGATGCAGCCGCCACATTCCTGCCTCATCCGCAGTGAAGCCAAAGCACTCTAAGCACACGCAGACGCTCGACTCGGAGCTCGGGCCAAACCAGCGAGGCTGCTGTCAGGTCTCTTCTGGCCTCACAGGCTGAAGGGGCCTGATACGGATGATAACGGTTGTCTTTGTTTTTAGGAGCTTCACCCATGACATGCAGACAGGGTTAGAGGTGCTGATGAAAAGTCTGAAATACTTGCACAAAAGGCTTCTTCCAGTTCCTTGGAATAGATGGAGACCCACTTCCAGGGAGTTTAGTGTGGCTGGTCTGGTGCTGGGAACTCCGCTATAGATAGATCCGGCGTAGGTAGGAGGAATCTGGAGCTCTGCTGTCAGTACGGAGAGGAAAATGTAGGTTAGTGTTTGAGGATGACCACATTCAGGCCTCCTGAAGGAACAGCTGAGCTGATATGGGTCAGCTTTATGATTTTAACGAAGCAATGATTTTCACTCCTCCCGTGGCCTTTGGATTTCTTTGGCGGTTACGTCAGAGGTCAGGAGTACATCTTACCAGCAGATGAAGTGACACAATGCTGGTGCAAATCCTGCTGGCTCAAGTATCAACGGGGGGGCTGAAGAAATGGGAGACACTGAGGAAGACGAGCACTGCTTTGGCCTCTGAAAACTGACTTTTCTGGACAAAGCTCGTGAGATGCCGGACACGGCAAAGAATAAGGAAGCACATTCCTGTCTTTTCACGTGTTGAACCTCCTCCAGTCGGCCGTGTGAAAGGACCAGATGCCCCTCTCCGTGCTGGCAGATGGAGGGATTGTTTCCAGAGTTTAATGAAGGGAGGCTGCTGGAGGCTTAGCCCAGTTACCTTGGTCATTGATATGCTCTCGGGGCGTCCACTGGCATTGTTTGGTGTCAGTAGAAGGGACGGGCCCTAAAGCTGGTTGGTAGGACTCCTGGCAGACTGCTTTTTTTTTTTTTTTTTTTTTTTTTTTTTTTTTTTTTTTTTTTTTTTTTTTTTTTAAGCGAAGCTGAGCAGTTGGAGGGTTTTGGGTTTTAGGACCTCCGTGCTGTAATGGGCAGGATAAAGAAGGGTGTGATGGGATGGAGGTGTGACGTGTCTGATGGGGCAGGAATGGAGTCTACAGGGAGGGGGCGATGGCGTCTCTTTTCAAAGGCTAATCAAAGAAAGCCGATGGCTTTTGTTGTGCTTACAGTAACAGAAAAGGTCACATGACAACAAAGCACAGCAGTTAATCAGCTGGCTGATGGACGGGGTCGTTTCACAGATGTCAGCATCACTAATGTGACTTTTCTGTCACGCGTGATGATTTTGTTGCATGCGAGGACTGTCTGGGTCACATGGTTGGTAACCTCAGACTGTAACCACGTGGCACAAGGAGCTCTGCAGTTTGGGCCTTTTTATAAGACAAAGGGCAGCTGTGTTCAGCTGCTGGATTGACTCTGACCTTTGACCTCTGTGTTGGCTCTATCTGAGTGAGTGCTGTGATGAGTCAGGCTTTTATAGAACGAGTTATAAAACGTTAAAGCGGAGAGAGGAGGCTTTTTGTTGTTTTCTTCTTAAACGAGTCCATGTTTGGTTCTGTGGGAATGAGAAGCGGAGCCTTGAACAGAAATCTTATCCCATATTTCTTTCCACTGAATCCATTTGGTTGGTTGGTTTGGCTGCCATCCATATCCGGCTGCTTATCAGCTGTTGCACATTAGGCCCAAAACATACCAGGCTGTGAATCACTGATGGAGGACAAAATGGGGATCTGTTAACAGGCTGTAAAATGGCTGGTTGTGATTCTTCTGTCTGTAAACTCTCGGGACTTCCACTCTTCAGCTTTCACCGAGTTTTCCAGGCCGTTTGCAGGCGTTTGCGGCCTCCCCCCGAACCGCAGCGAGCTCTGCTGTAAAGCACGTAGCCGGACTTTGTGTCGCTGAAGCTCATTCAGGCTGTTTGTAATGAACACATTCGGCTTGATGTGAAGGAACAATGATAATCTGTCCACTCAGGCTGTTTGTGGCAGTGTTTCCAAGCAGATAAAGGCTGCTTTCAATTAAGTTTTAACGCGAGCTGAAGTGGAGAAACGGAAAGTTTGTTTGAAGAGAAAAAAATCACAAAGGTATCGCAGGACCTTTAAAACTGTAAATCCTTGAAACAGACACTGGCAGAGTAATGCAGTTCAAATGAAAATAACAAGCAAAAAGGAAAAAGTTCAAATAAATAAAACAAACCTTAAAATGGCTACAATAACTGAAAATTAGTAAGAACAGGAAATAAACTTTGTTCTGATATAGATTCAAATATAACTAATAGACTGTGACTATTCTTATAGACTAAGTTACAGGTATATAAAGTGCTTCAGGTGTGTTATGTACCCTCTGGAGGACAGACGGGGTCTTTCTTATTACTCACACAGTAAATGAGTGCGTGCCTGCTAACAGTGTAACATGTGCTGTGTGGCTGTGACTGAGTGGACCGCTCAGTAAAATGAGTGAGCGCTGATTTTCATGTCGATTTGTTACGTAACCTCAGCTCGGGCGCTCCTCTGTCCTCTGTTTGCCGGTCCGTGCTGGTTTAGAAGATGTTTACACACACACACACACACACACACACACACACACACACACACACACACGCTGTGTTCCCTACCGATCTGTTTTCAGGCTGACGTTGGACAGTTTTTACAGAAACTGAGGCTTCCGGCGCTCATCCTTGGCTCTGTTTGTTTTTCCTGGATTTGGAACACCGTTGTTGTTTTTGTTGGGACTTGGCCTGAACCCCGTCCCAGCTCCGGGAAATTATAGTAAAAGTAGAATATGTCGCACATGTGACGGTAACATCGGAGGCCTTATGTAACGCAAGCCTCGAGCTTTTGATCTTTTCTGTTCTCCCGAATACGCCGGGCCTGCCGGGACAGGCCTCAGTCAGCCTGAGAGGCGTACGCTTCTTTTCTTTTAGCCCTCCGGGACGCAAGCGTCCAAGTTACACCACGCAGGGGTTAAAGGTCAGAGGAACCGGGAAGGGGAGCGTTTTCAACACCCCAGGACACAGAAGGACAAAACGTACTCTTACTTTTTTGTTTGTGTGGAACTTGAAAAATGCAAAGTGTTCCTGTTTTTAGAAAAAGGCCCACACCCACTCCACAGACTAAGGTTCGGGTCATTAACGTTCCTTAAGTTTGACAGGAGACGGTGACTAAACGCATAAAACCCGCCAATAAATCACTGAAATCCCTCGAGTGAGGCAAGAAAACGTGTTTTTGTAGCAAGAAGCAGAGAAATCAGGTTTTCTGGGCTTTTAAAACCATCTGTAACCGCAAATCGAAGTAAAACGAGCCTCGGGGGGGAATGATGTCAAATATAACAAAATGAAGGGCTGTGAGTCCTGCTGGTTTACCTGATTGAATCAGCCTGACTCATACGGGTCCACACGGAGGCTTGAATGAGCGTAATTCCTCTAATGTGACTCAGAGGACGTGTTGCAGCAGGACTGAATGGTTGCGAGGAAATGAAGAGCCAGCAGTCACCACTTTTCGGCTCGGGATTACTGACAAAGACAGGCAGGCAGGCATGAATGCACACATACAGGATCACGGCTCCCTGCTGCACATGTAAGGGCTTTAAATGAGGACATAATAGAGCAGCGATCCTCAGCCGGGCTACTACCGCCACAGCTTTCAGGACGGACATGAAAAGACATGAAGAGAGAAGAAAAGATCAAATTTGTGTGGAAATGGATGCAGTACAAACCTTTAGCTGCAGCTGTTTCCAGCTGTTATCGGTTTGGATGTTTCTGCTTCAAGGACACAGACTGTGAATGTTTTCAAGCACTTTTAAATGATTTAAGTGTCCTGTTTAGTTCAGCTGCCCTCAAACCCAAAGATTGTTGTCACGAAGCATAAAAACATAAACAACAACAAGTTGTTCACCTTTAAGGAGCCGCAAACTCTTTCAAATTTGATGTTTGCTCCTGGATTTTTAAATACAGCTCTGTAAGGAAAGCCAGGAAAGAGGGACTCAGACGGGAAGAAATGGAGTAAAGTGCAAGGGAACGCACACAAAGGAGGCCTGAAAGTGTAGGAAACCAAACAAATTGGAGCAGGAGCGGCGAGTCCTCGCGAGCCCACCTTGTTGCGAAGGAGTCGCGGTAAAATGGCCGCCTTTGTTTGAAAGCTCTGTGCAGGCACAATGGGGCATCCCCTCCCCTCTTTCTTCTCTGCTTTTTAAAGGCAGCGGCTGAGAGGATTACCTTCAAACACGTCGTTACCACGCCGAGCGGCCGAGAACACACAAACAGGGAGGCCCCGGGCGGGCTGGGTTAACCCTTAAATGAAGACTGGGATGGAAGTAATTAAGAGCCTCGTGACGTACACGACTCGATCTGTGAGAGAGTGGACGAGGATGTTTGTGGGACATCCGGGAAGCTTTCCAGTGTGATTTGTGGTCTGCTTTTGTTCTCGCTAAATGGAAAGCTCAGAAAAATAAAAGCTTGTTCCAGTTTTCCCGACAACATAATCACCACTCTTCTTTTCCTGGAAACTCGATTGGCTGCTTCCTGTCGGACACAAACATCACCTGGGCTCCTCCTCGTCTGCATCGCGTTCGGTGCTGTAAAACACATCAGGCTCATGTCCCGTCTCAGTGTGTGTGTGTGTGTGTGTGTGTGTGTGTGAGTGTGAGTTAATGATTAGGTGATGGATTTGGGGAGGGGGTGTTAATCCCATTCCTGCAGCTTAGCGGGCAAATGGTCACTGAAATAAACTCTTGTAATGTGATTAAATGTGGCTGATGTGCCCTCACCATGTTAAGCTTTGATAGGGATGGTAACCATGGCGACTGGGCTGATTGAAGGGGCCTGATTGGGCAGGCTTGACCAAAAAGTTACAGAGAAACTGGAAGCATGTCGGCCTATCAGACCGAAGGAGTGTTAGTGAGATAAAGTCCCTCTGAGCCTCCGTCTGATGTCCCAGCAGGTGAGGGAGACGGAGACATGGATGCCCATGAAGAGCTCGCAGACGGCCGGCGTGTCGACACGTGGCGGCGATCTGGAGGCGTCTGGAGACGCCCCGATTGGCTCAGACTTCGGCTTCACAGACGACGACGCTGACAATTACACGTACGACGATGAAGACTACAACGACTTCTCTGGATCTGGTGACGCAGGTCGGTCCTGACGAGAAACACTCAGCGCAGCGATTTCTGACGTTTACGTAGAATCTGTAAGATTAAATGAAGAATCTGCTTCTTTCCACAGACACGCCCATGTCACCTGACGAGACGACAACAGTGAAGGTGAGAAGCGTCTGCACGTGGAGTCTCCTTAAATACTTAAACCCTCAACCATGCAGCAGAGGCTTCACCAACTCTTTTCTCTTCATTTACAGCTCGACATTATTGACAATAAGATCCCCGAGCCAGAGCGCCCGGTGCGACCAACCGTCAACGAGAGAGATATCGTTGAGAAGAACGAGATCCCTGTGCTGGGCAACGACGATCGCAGAGAAGACAACCTGTCCAATGTCCTCATGTCCCACACCGGCAACGAGAGCATCACGAGCAAGACGGAGTTCCTTGCAGGTCAGTCGTGCTCTTACAAACATCTTTGAAGCAGCCAAAACGTAACTTTGAGTTTTTAAATGTCCAAAGATGGAAATGCTGCCCAAGTTTTAACATCAGACGCAGGAAAATTTCCCTAAGCTGTGATAAACTTAAACTAAGAACAAGAGCACGGTAGAGCTCGTACACGATGTCAGATGACGTGATTTCTAAAGTGTAGGGCTGACGAGGAGCTTCAGAGCTCCCTCCCCAGAGGAGCAGGAGGAGGCTCCTGTCTGGGTGGAAGGAGTAGGAATCACTGTCACAGCTTAAAAAGTCTCATCTGTCGCTTTACTTTCTCTTCCAGCTCTGACCGCGACCCTCGCCGTCAGCCTGGTGCTCGCCGTCCTCCTCATCCTCTTCCTCATCTATCGCATGAAGAAAAAGGACGAGGGCAGCTACGATCTGTCGAAGAAGCCCATCTACAAGAAGGCCCCCACCACAGAGATCTACGCATAGACCCCGACCTCCTCCTGCTCCTCCTCCTTTCACAACCACACACAATCACACACCTCACTCCCTTAAAAACCCAATCAGGGCCGGCGTCTGGCCTTGCCATGCCTCATCATCATCATCATCATACCTCCTCCTCCTCCTCACTTTCCTCCAGCGGAGCGATGCTGGGTAAATCAGAAGAGAAGCCCCGACAACACAATCGACAGACTGGCTCCTCCCTGATGTGCGCTTTATTACCGACGCTCTCTGAACCAATCAGAGGCTTCGCTTTCTCAGAAAAGGAAAATGAGCGACAGGAGTGGACTGTCTCAGCTGCCATGACCTCACTTCCTCTCAAACAGGACAAGACTCCTCCCTTCTTTCCTTTAAAAACACTAAAACGGTACTTTTATCGGTCCAGTTATTTATTCTCTCCTCTGAACCTGCAACTTCTAAAGACTAACGAGGTTTTCATGAGATTTTTTTTTTAATGCCATAATGAGAAAAACAAAGTTGGTTTTAATCTGAAAGTTGTGCAGCGGTTTCATGCTCCGTTAGAAGTGACCCTGTATAGAAGTGTTGTTTCTGCACTGTAAAACGATCACTTCCTGTTCTGTAAACCTTCAGATGCAGCAGAGTTCATTAAAATGACCTTAAAAGGCTTTTTATTTCCCTTCAAAGCTCCTGGTATGTTTGGTTTCTCCTCAGCACATAGCACCAGACGAGTCGTACCAATCCCTGAAAGGAATTTGCAAACGTTGGAGGACCCCGGGTTATTCACCAGCACGTCATAGCGGCGAGGCGTTGCTGCACTCCTCAGCATCGCGCCAGGCGTCGACACTTTCGGATGTAGACTCGCTCACTTTCCTGCAGAGAGTTCGAGGATACGAAGCTATATCCGAATAGCTGGTTAGCTTAGCTTACAAAGTGAAAAGCATTAGCCAAAGCTAATACAGCTAAAGGCTATTATGTGTGAAGTAGCTGTAAACTCATCAAATTAATGTTCTCGACATATAATGTGCAGATTTGGGTTTAACCACCTTTTTAAGCATAAAGTCAGTCTGATGGCAGCATTTAAAGTCGGGTTTCCTCAGCTAATGCTATGCTACAGTAGCGTAGCAACGCTAATGTAACATTTGGGGCTTTTTTTTCCCCAGTTTTTCATAAATTAAGATGAAAGAAATGAAGCGTAAATGTGGTCTTCGGTAATTCCGTTAGCTGCTTTTTTTTTTTTTTTCTTTTTTTTAATTAATCTAGCTAGCTGATTTATTTGTGCTAAGCTAACTCTAATGTAATTTTGACCAAACGTGAGTGGCTTATATCTTTTCTAAAACTTGCCAAATTAAAATTGTAATTCCTTCAGTTCTTTCAGCACTGAGGTGCTAATCCGTGTAAAAGTTGAGCTCTGTGATTGCAGAAACAGTACTTTTTTCTTTCTTTGATATATATATATATTTTTTCTCAATCATGGGGTTGATGCTTCTCTCGATAAGCTACACGACTGTTTGCTGTTTAGTTTTTATATTTTCAGTCACAGTTCTCGGAGCAATCGCCGACGCCGTCGTAAGCCGGTCCAATGCATCCAGACTGCTCTACCAAGGATTTGTACATAGTCATTAAATATCAATTTTTAAAAAAAGCTTAAATATATTAACTTGGTACTCAGCCGTGTTCTGGCAACAGAAATATCTACCAAATATTTAAATGCCAAATTGTTTTGTTTTTGCTCTTTGGTGTCCTGCAGTAACCTTCATGTGATTTACTGTAAATGTAAGTTTTGATACTACCGATGCTAATACTAACGCCTCTAATGTCCTCCAGTGTTTTATTTTCCCTCCTGTAGATCAACTAGTTCCCCTCCGTTATTATTTTTAATTAATTTAACTGTCAAATTATTTTATTGCCTTCCTTCAGGTTCGGGTGTTCACCCTTAAGCTGTTGTATATGTGATTTTTAAAAGTTTTATATACACTAGTTTCAGATTTCCAGCAAATAGTTTTGAAACTTATTTGGTAAGAGTGTCTATTATCTTTTAGACTTTTTGCTTTTGTATTTATGGTTTTGTTTTTTGTAGAAGGATTGATTATGTGGTTGCTGTACGTCTCTTCGTTCGAGGGATGTTGTGTCGATGAGCCACGTTGCCGTCAGCAGACCTCGGGTCGATTCTTGGCGACTCACTTTTGTAAATCTGAACACGACCGGCGACGCGAGCAGCCGCACAGTTACGAAAACACTCGAGGCCTGATAACTGACACAATGCTGCTGCCCGTGTCCTCTGGTGTGCCGGGAGGAACGAGCTGACCTCTGACTCGGGCAGAGGAGTAAATCTGATCAGATTACACGAGTTTAAAAAAGAATATTTCAAAAAGCAGTCTGTCGTCGGCCCCAGGTCTGAGTCGGTAAACATGGGAGGGTATGTTCTGCTGCTTAATGTCACAAATACCACACGTGAATCATTGGAGTGGAGCCAATGAATCATTGGTTTCTCAATGCTGGTTCCGATTTATTGAAAATAAAGTTATTTTTATGCACATTAACATTTTAAATGTGTGTTTTGTTTTATTTCCTGAGGGAAAGATGACTTAAAGAGACACTTGTCACTTCACCTGATCACAGGGGGTAAATTCCCCCTCAGCAGTTTTCTTTCTAGTTGTTACTCTGACAGCGTAGGACTCCTGCTATCTTTGCTTTCTTAGTATTTTGTGTTGCACAAACAGTGCAGGCGTTGTTGCCAAGGAGACGAGCACAGTTTAAATGCACAAAACCTTTTTAGCACGATTTATTTTGTGTTCGGCATGAAGGAAAGGCAGATGATAACAAATGTACTTCGAGTAACTGAGGAGCTGCTTTCACTGTCAAAGAGAGTCCAGGTGTGTGTGTGTGTGTGTGTGTGTGTGTGTGTGTGTGTGTGTGTGTGTGTGTGTGTCGGATCGAACTGACAAGCCGTTGCCTGCCAGCTTCAGCGCAGCCGGGAAAAACACACTCCACTAAACGCCAAAACACTGACGAATGCAGCTCTGCTGGGAGGGGCGCACACATTCCAGCACACACATATTCAAACATTATCCTTCACACACGCTTTCATAACCAAGCACACGGCCGCGCAGGTGGGGGTGCTGGCGGGGGCACTTTGCACTGGACCTATTTGTTCAAAAACAAGAACAGGCGAAGGTTAAAGTGCCACTTTTTTTTAAATCCTCTTTGATCCAGCTCCACCTGTCTGCTCCTGCTGGATGCTGAGCAGGTGAAGTGTGCGTGCTTTGCATCAGGTCTGAATGGGGACTTTCCTTTCACAAATTTGGTCCTGATAAAGTTCCCCCGGTTATTTTTATTTGGTTTAAATACAGATGTGCCTGCATAAAAACAGAAGGGGGCAACTGCCAACATGCTCCAACGTACAGCTCCAGAAGCACGGCCGTTTCTACGACTTTTTTCTTACTGGGTGGGAGAGTGAGATGTGACTACATGGAGGCACAGACAGCCTGCCTGGAGTTTGCCAAAAGGCACATGAAAGACTCTCAGACCACGAGAAATAAAACTCTCTGGTCTGATTGAACAAATATCCCCTACGGGGAAGCATGGTGGTGCTAACATCTTGCTGTGGGAATGTTGTGCAGCTGCAGGAACTGGAAGACTAGTCGAGGTCAAAGGGAAGGGAGAGGTCACGGGAATGCCGATATGTGCGCAGACATCACTGATGATGCTCTGGAGCGATCGGGATTCATCTGCCAACCGGACAGCAGCCCTCATTAATTAGCACAATTTTGATGTAACATTATATGTGATCAGTTTTGGAATAAGGCTGTAACAGGACAAAATGTAGAACAAGTGAAGCTCTGTGAAAACTTTCTGGATGCTCTGTATATAAAGCATGTAGAAGCATCACAATACCTTTGCTAAACTGAATCATACTTGCAAGATTAGGAGGCAGCTTCTCGCAGTTAATTGTCACACTGCCACTAAAAAGGGCTGCAGGAATAAATGCTCATAGTAATAATAATCATCTAAGGAGCTCGGGAAGAAATGCAACCTTCAAGAAACTTAAACAAGTCTTTTCTTTAGATTACTATGACCTGGATATCATAGGAGTGATCGTTCCTCTGTTTGAATGCAAACAGTCAGTAGACATTCATAACTAAAGATCTACAGGTCACAGGATGAGGTTTTGCTAACGAGAACTGCAAAGGCAGAAAATGATCAAGCACAGGATGTCAGATGGAGTCAGATAAAACCAGAAACCAGACTGTGTAACGTCACTGTGAGGTTTCTAAGTTTCAGCTGGTAATCTGTAACAACGGCTGGTTTTCACAGGCAGTAGTTTCAGTGCAAAGACCAAGTTTCCAGATTTTAAGCTGTAATTTAAAGGGGGCTGGTCACTCAGTTCCTTTTTTTAATGCTCAAAAATGTTAAAAATAACTCAAAATAGCAATATCTTCAAGGACCTGGTGGTCCATCATATTACAGCAAGCGTGTTTGGGAATCCAGAGATCAGGGACTCCAGCCACCTGATAATTCAAACTTAATACAGTTTAAACAGGTCATTTATTATTCAAATAAAAATGTTGTGAGGGTAAACTGGCCCCTGATAGGGTCCCCCGTAACAAACTGGTCCTCGGTGTGGGGCCACACAGAGCAAATCTAAAAATAAAATAAATCAAGGTTCCAGTTTACCTGGAACAGGGTCCATCCTGCCCGGAACAGGATCTCAGACCAGACCCAGGATAAGGGCAAGCGTCAGGTGGCCGTGCCTATGGAGCCCAGCCGGGCGCCGCGGTCCTGGTGCTCTGATCCCCAGCTTCCTTAGGCCCCGGGGCAGACCCAGGACTCCCTGGGGAAATTATATCTCTTGGCTGGGATGGGAACAACTTGGTGCTCTCCCTGGATGAGCTAGAAAAGGAGGCTGGGCTGAGGGAAGTCTGGGCTTATAAACCAGATAAACGGCTGAAAATGGATGAAAGGATGAGATGTTGTTTTTGTTGTTGTTTTTGTTGTTGTTTGTTTGTGCCCGATGCCCTCCTGATGTGTGTCTCCTCCACGACGAAACTTGAATATGTGAAACACAAATGAAGCCAAAAACATGTAAACGTGTTTATTTCTACTGTAAAGTTTTAACCTGGGAGTCTACAGGGACCGACTCATGCTGGAGCCTCATGTGGACACTGCAGGAACTACAGCCTTTCGCGCTTCTGGGTTAGCTTAATTTTTCTGTTGCAGAGGACGACGTGATGTGTTCAGGTTATTTTAGGAGAGTGTGATTTAAACACAGATATGGCACTAACATGACTGTTGAGTTTTAGTAGCTTTGTGGGGACCCACAAAGTTGAGGAAGTCATTTTAGTATCATTAAAATATCAGTAGGTCTAACTGGTTAATGAGTGATTACAGTGTAGGGGCCTGGGTTTATAGTGTCATTCAGGTTTTCTGTGTTATTTTAGGAAATGTTTTCCGTGGAACTGAATGAAGTAAACATGGTTTTTCCTCGGTACTGAGTCATTAACCTAATCAGGTAAGCACAGATATAAACTTCCTTGAGCCCAAATATAGAGCACAGAGTCTGCAGATGTATCCTGAACTGCTTTGTGCTGCACAGAAAACACATTCTTTTCTTATCTGTTGTTCTGGCAGTCCTTTTCATGTCCACACACCTTCACACACAACCTTCGCTGTGTCTTTAGGAACATTTACGGGAACTTCCAAGACGTGTTGCACCAGGCAGGGTGTTACTGGCTCTTTTGTCTTTTATCCTCTGAGACTCAAATCAATGAACCAACGGTTGCAAAAGAAGATTTCAACATCTCTCTGCACACTTATCGCTCTGCATCTCTGCTATGGTTTCTTTGTTTATATAAAGAAAGAGATAACATCTGACACTGAGTTGTGGATTCAAATGAAACAAAATGAAAAATTATCATCCGCAAGATCTTGATTTCTGTTTTTTGGAGCAGTTCAGAGCCTGTTAGCGGTGTGGTCAAACATTTAACGCTATTAAAATGTTAAAGTTCCCTTTAGAGGAATCAGAGGGATTAATTATTGGATCAGCTCTGAAACCTTTTGTGTCAGATGCAGTTTGAGCTTTAATCTGCACCTCTCAATGGCAGCTCATTAAGCCATTGAGAAGTTACTGTCACAAGCATCAAAGATGAGCTCTTTGTAGTCCATCTTTGGACATTGCAGACAGACGTCAACAACATCCGCTACATACGGAGCCTGCTGTAGGTGCTGTCAGTGTTTGCACCTCCACCTTTTGCTTTTTAGCCTCTTGGATGAGAGTAGTGGAGTAGTTGTTCCCAACTACTCTACACAAATTCCTATGCTTTAGGAATTTGTGACAGCTATACAATACAGCCATGCAGAAAAGGTTATTCCATTATTGCATCAGAGCTCTTTAAAGGAAAACAGGGGAACCACATGACCTTTGGTCTGGTTCTGGAGTTTTTGAACCAGAGGAAGTTAAAGGTCAACAACAGCGTTATTCAGCCAGGCCTGACTGGTTTGGCATAAAATGGAAACTCTGCTGATGTTCCAGTGTAGCTGTTATCACATTCCACTAATGTGTGGTCATATTTGCATCTGCCTGTTTGCTGCATTGATGGAATTAAAGCATCAACACTTCCTCCTCCTCACGTCGGTGCCAAAGTGACGTCATTGCGTCTGATATTGAGGGTTCTTGTTTATCATCAGATATGCACTGATTGTCATTCTTTTAAAAGTGAGTCCTGCCAATAACGATTTTTATCAATTTCAGATTTCTTTCAATGAATTATAACAGACAGCATATCAAAAAATAAATCAATTAAAAATGGAATTATAATCATAAAAAGCATTTAAACTTTACATTACCCCCCAAACTGCAGTAAGTTACAGGATATTTTTCCCACTAAAACAACATGAAACAGTAAGACTCTGCTACTGGAATGAAATGATACAAATACACCTTACAATATAAAGCACCTCAATGCGCTTTATATTGTAAGGTACAGAGAAAAACCCAACAATCATATGACCCCCTATGAGCAACCACTCTGGCGACAGTGGGAAGGAAAAACTCCCTTTTAACAGGAAGAAACCTCCAGCAGAACCAGGCTCAGGGACAAAACATGTTCCAGTATGTTTGTAACTTCACCAGATAAAAGGACGTCGACTCTTTTTCATTTGTCTCTGTAATTTCCCTCATAACTGTTTTGATCCTTTGCTCATACTGAGGCTGCTAGCTTTAGCTTTAGCCGTTTTGCTGTGTTAGCTTCTTTGAAATGGATGATTTAAGTCTGATTAGGTTTGTTGAACGTTTTTGTGACAGTTCTTTGCACTTTACAATAAACTTTGCTTCTTTAGCTTCACTTTCACGCTAATGACATGTTAGCATGTGACTGCACCACTGTGCACAGATCATACATGGATGTCAGTTTTAATATAGGCACATTTCAAACCAGCAATCTTGTCTTTAAATTACTGAATGCTGTTTGGTGTTAATAAGACAAAACAATTAAAAATTGTTTAAATAATGTAAATTTAGTCGGATTCATATATGTGTAATATGTGTTATTGTTTTTTTGAGGTTGTATTTAAACAGATATAGAACCTGCTGAGGACCAGATGATTTTTGCATTTAAACTCACTTATCTGTTGTATTCATGTTCTATTTTGCATATGAAACTGTGGGCAAGTTCGTTCATGCCAGATGTTCAACTTGAAAACCTTGACCTGGACGTCATCTGAAAGCAGCCGACATGTTTCCACTGTTTCCTTCTCCCGACCTCATCTGCATAAACGTCTTCCTTCTTCCGTTTACTCCATTTGAATGTTGGGAGGAAGTTAAACTGACAGCATTGTTCAGCCAGCTCTGACCTGACGCCAACGTTGTTCCAGTTGCAATCGATTCATTGCATCGATGGGATTAAGCATTAACACTTCCTGATCCTCTGCCTGTGCTCTTTATGCTTTTTGTTGTTTTTATTTCCTTTATCTTATGAATATGTTAAAAGTTTTTGTCGTCACAGGGACTTTTTGTTCCATAAGTGGGTCAGAGTAAGCTTTAGAAAAGCAGCAGCATGTGAGGGCTGCTTTAGGTTCAACGATAACATTATATATATATAGCTGGGTTATATATGAGGTTCAGCCTCATCACGCAGGTGAGTCCTTCATCTCTCAATGTGTTGTAGCTCAGGACGCTCTCAAGCTATCAGCTATTTTCTTCTGGATGAGCACACATCACAGTAATATGTCTGAATAAGTCAAAATAATATGGACACCCACGTGTGTGTGTGTGTGTGTGTGTGTGTGTGTGTGTGTGTGTGTGTGTGTGTGGTCTCTATCTTTTATTCTCTTCTTTTGTTTTGCAGACACACACAGGTGTTTGAAATCTGACATTTTTACAGTTTATAGATCGGCATGTCTGGATTGTTTTACCTTTATCTGGCACACACACTCTCAACACTTTGTAGAAGCTTTCAGGTAAATAAAATGATCCAGTGTAAGCAGCCTGTGTCACTTGTCTGCAGTGCACATACCAAGCAGCCATGCAGGTGAAGCAGGTCAGGTTACACTTTAATTTTAAAACAGGAAGTAGCCGAGTTAACGCAGGTAAATAAGTAACTTTAAAAAACCCAAATATCTGGGCTAAAATCCACCTTTAAATGTTGGAGAATGATCACACAAACTCGTTTAACATTGGAAGATTCACAAACCATCCACCTCCTCAGGCTCTGTGGGAGGCTGTGAAACTCACTTTAGGGTCTTTTCACTCCATAAAGTTGATGTCTTGTGCGTTTTGTGCTGTTAAAATCTGTCTGGATGTTCTAAGTTTTGTCTTTTTGGCCACAGAACGACCTCCCCTAGAAATCTGTGACATTTTTACTTTTGATGTAATCGTTTAAAATCTCCTGCTAGGCTCTCGAGTGGGCGAGACCCCCTCCACAAAGCAGATCACACAAACTGAGAGGAAGCCGGGGCTCTTAAATCTGTCAGCACACTCACAAAGGGTCAGAGGTCAGGTGACGACAGATTACAGGAACCAAGGTCCTCAGAAAGTGTGTGCGTGCGGCCTGATGGATCAGTGTGTGTGTTTTGTGACTTGATTACAGCCCCTTAACATAAAGTCGCTCAGTTTCCATGTTTATATAAATTTTCTGCCCGTTATTCCCCCTCAGGTCAAGGTCTAAACTGTTTTTTCCCCACAAAATGAATAAAATACTAAAATAAAGAGTTAAATGTTTGAAAATCTGTTTGGATGCAAGAAAAAATGGTCTTGTAATTCACAGAGAAATGAAAATGTCCAGTGTGTTACTCAGAAGTGCAGAATTAGTCTCCGTGCTCAGCCTCTTGTGTATAACAATTAATGGCTTGACTGGGATTTGTTTGCATATAAAGTGCTGTTAACACCCTTCGCAGATGCTCGGCAAACTCTGTATTTAAACGGCTTTAGCAGCTGCAGTCATTTTTTGCAGGAAGTCTCATAAACATGTCTACTTAAAAAATGGTGGCGTGATTTATTGAAACATGTGCAAACATATGCAGATACAGGATATAAGGCAAAGAGGAGTTTGTACAATTGCAAAGTTTGTTAACAGTCAATATTTGGTACGAGCGCCTTTATTCTTCAGCAGAGTGGATCATCTCTCAGGTCCTGTGTCACATCTTATTTCTGAAGCACATGACGTTCAGATACTGTTTATCTGCACTGACCTGCCTTCTTTTGTCCTCTCGTCTAGTTTCCAGCAATGAGCCAAGTTTCATTTAATCACAAGGAAATCACCTTATTGCTGCAAAAATATAGTTTTATGTCTTTTAAATTGTGTTATTTTGACATTTTTCAAATAAAGATACTGCAGGACACGACAGGCTGCTGGTAACAAAGAGCCTAAACATACAGCTTAAAGTTGGTTAAATTCACTTCAGTGTTATTTATGCCAACAGTCACCTCAAGGCACCTAAATAAGTCTGTGTAAACACGACAACTGGGACACCCATTGAGCTTTACATGGTTTAGCAAACAAACAAACAAACACGCCTCTGACAGTCGTCAGGTACGAGGACGGGACTGATAAAGAGGGAAAAACAGCCAATGGGCAAAGAAAACATTTGAAGCACTTCCAGAAGCCTGGAAACTATCGAACAAGACCAGTTTCAGATTTAACAGCTCTATATTTTATATATGTTGTGGCATTAAATATAAAAATAAACAAACAAATAAATAGTTTTCAAAAATCTGCTTTTCTGTTTTCTTTTGTTTGATCTAAAACGTAATTAAGAACATGTTTGCAGAAATGTCCAAATTCAAAAATAGAAGAAGAACTAAAGTCGAAAGAATAAAGCTGCTGACAGTCAGCTTCTCCCAGTGATTAGCCTGCAGCTAATGTCACCACCATCTCACCAGTGTCCCACTGTGGTCTCTGAAATGGGAAAATTATTATTATTAGTCAGCAACACTGTCATTGCTGTCATCCGTCTGCTGTCCTGGTGCTTTTCCATTCTCTCGGAGTCTAGGCCACGTTGGGGAGGTCAAGATATGCCCGTGGGTGGAGCCCCAGAGTCCCGCTCGTCAGCCGCCACACCTGTTCCTCATCAAACTCATCATCTGTCAGTATTTTTTTTTTTTTTTCGCCTGTCCCATTTGGTTCTTTAGCCATCAGAATTGTTGTCTGAAGACCAACAAGGATACCCAATGGATTTACTTTGCCAAATGGATCATCGTGGCATTGCCGTATTGGTCCATTTGGTCGATCTTTGTTTTTATTATTTATTATATTTTATTTTCAGATGTTACAGACGGGACAGACATGAGTGAGAGATAGGAAAGGGAGAAAGAAAGAGGAAGGAAAAGAAAAACAGAAGGGGAGAGGGACAGTGAGAAAGGGGGGGAGAAAAAAAATAAAAATCTCCTGGATCACCTGTTGAGAGAAGAATAGAAAACAAGCAAAAAAAGACAAAAAAAACAAAAAACAAAGCAACATACTAAACACAACACCATCGCATTAATCTAGCTAAGTGTAAACAGCAGTAAATACTAAATATTCAATGTTGTTGTGCAGCACGCAGGACAGATGTGCTTCGAAGTAGCAGCCAAGAAAGGTGTAATTTGGGTCTACGAGCAGTGAACACCCGTGTGCATACCTGTGTGGATCAGCGCGCTTGTATTCCAAAGGTTTCTCCATGTAATGATCTGCTAGAGGGTGTGGGGGGGCCACAGCCCCGTCCTCCGGGGTGTGAAGCAGGTATGGAGGAGATCAAAACTTCAGACATCCAGAGGCCCCCAGAACACAAGAAACCATGGAAGACCAACAGAGGGGCAGCCGCGCCACTGTCCCAGAAAGAGCTGAGGAGAGTCCCAGATGAGGGCTCACTCAGCAGCCGCGGAGCAGAAGCCAGGGGGAGTTGCAGTGACGCGCCCGTGAGCTCCGCCGGCAGCCAGCTGCGCCTGAGTGACCGAGCCCCAGGGCACCCCACCCCCGAAGGGGCCCGAGCGAGCCCCAGGCTCCAGGCCCCGATAAGCAGCCGCCAAGGAGTGAGCCGGTGTGTACCTGGACGCCCACCCCCAGACACAAAGAACCACCAACGCACCGACACCTGAGGGAGTCCGCCACCGGCAGGGGAAGTGGTGGTGGGTGGAGATAGGCCTCCAAACCTTGGAGGGCCTGAGGTGTCCCCAGAGAGGTGGCGTCTGATACCCAACCTGACATATAGACACAGACATACAGGCACACACAGACACAAACATCCATTCCCACCCTCATGCTCTCATATGCACTCACTCCACACTCAACCAACGTGGAGACAGACATAAAGAGACGCTGTACACACGATCACACTCCCCAAGCGTACTCTACAAACCGGGTCTAGGTACCCTTGCCCCTGGAGGGGGGAACTGCACCCAGACCCAGGTGGTGTTACCCTTTTCCCTGCGGTGGGGGGAGGCAGACCGCCCCGACTCCGTAGCAGCAGGGAGGCCCCACACTCCAGACCGCAGTCGGACGGCCAACTCCACCTACTAGCCCTCCCGCTCCAGCAGGCCGCAGAGAATGGGGGTGGGAGAAGACTCCAAACCTCCCTCCACCCGCTCATTGTAGTGTTGATGCATGTGTGTTCTAAGGTGCAATTAAAACCCAGGAGGGCATGGAGCTACCTGCCAAGGAGCAGCAGGTAAGCGCATAGTCCCTCCTGCTAGCCCTCAATGTCTAAGTGTATTTAAAATTGAGAGGTGGGCAACGATGCCAGGGGTGGGGTGTACACCCTGATGGTACTTTGGACTCCGTGTATCGTGCCCACCCCCAAGATCCTATATGTATGTGTAATGAGGGTGTGAGTAATGTGAATGTCTAAGTTGTGGGATAAAATTGAGGCAGAGGCAGCCAGAAGGGGACGGGGGGGGGGGGGGGGGGGGGGGTAGCCTCCTCTGCACCCTGGTGACATACCCCTACTCCAAGGCCCTGCATGTGTGGGTGGTTGTGGTGGAGCGGGAAGAGGGAGGCAGCTGGAGATGGGGAGGGAAGGAAGGGAGGGGCAAGTGACCCCTCCCTGGGGCCAGCTCCCCCGCTGACCCCAGTAGGCACTCCCACACTCCGCGACCCGCCAGGGAAAGGGGGCCCAGGCCCATCCAGACCGGGGCCCAGTGCAGCAGCGCCCCCCGGCCCCACAGAGCCCGGGACAGTCCACCCAACCCCACCACAGAGAAAACTGCACCCACCCCACCATCCACTCATCTTCCAGACTACATAAGACAATAAACACCCAGGCTGAGATCTTCCTCCACCTCTCCTGTATCTCCCCCTCCTGCAGAGAGCTCCTGAAGAGAGGAAAGCTCCTGCAAGATGTGACCATCTCCCCCACCAGTTGAAGAGCCCCCCAGGCGGTTCGACGCACCGGCGGCACCCTGCTCCAGGGCTGGGCCCCCATGCACCCACCCGCCCACAACCCCGGCAACACACCAACCAGGATCCAAGCCCCCGAGGCCCGGCCCGGGTCCCAGCCCAGAGACGGAGCGCCCCCAGAACCCCACGCCCATCCCGGACCCACCCAGGGCCAGCCAGGCTACCAGGTCAGTAACCCACGTCCGTCAGCACAGACCCTCCCCTAGCCCCGCTGCACGCAGCCGCGAGGAAACAGTCACCTGAGAGCCAACAGAGCCCCCAACCGGACATGACCGCTACCCCGGGTTGAGCCCCCCAAGGAAGATGCCTCCGGGGAACCCCCCGACGCCCTAAGCCTGTCCCTACCCCCACACCAATCACAACAGTGAAGGTGGGACCAAATTATGACCCCCCACCCCCACTAGGTGATGGAGCTGATCAAAGGAGTCCAGAGCAATTGATCTGATGTGGTGGCAGAGGCTGTATCAAGACTAATGTAATCTAATAGATAATTTCTATATTGGTTAGAATTAAGATTATTTTTATTTTTCCAGTTCACGAGGACTGTTTTCTTGGCTATGCATAGGGCAGTGAAAACCATATGGGCTATATTCTTTTCTGAAGTGACATTATCTAAGCTGCCCAGTAAACACACTAAGGGGGAGGTTGGAATGTTACATTTCAGACACTTCGATAAGTCTTCACATATCTCGCGCCAAAACTTTTGCACTGGTGGACAGAACCAAAGAGCGTGGATGTAATTGTCTGGTGTATTGCCTTGACAGTGTGAGCAGTTGTTGGAAGATGTAAAGCCCATCTTGAACATCCGATGACCTGTATAGTGCACTCTATGTAGTATTTTGTATTGTATTAATTGCAGACTTGGATTTTTAATTAATTTAAAGGTTTTTAAGCAAATCTGAGACCAGAAGTTTTGGTCTAGGTTGACTGATAAATCTGCTTCCCACTTTGCAATAGGAAGGGATATTGATTCATCTAATTTAGAAAGTGTTCTGTATATTTTAGATAATAATTTGGGGGATTTAAGAGTAAGAAAGATAATCCGCACTTAGTGGTGTTTGTAATTCAACTTGACTGAGGTTAAATTTCTTTTTTACTATGGATTTAATTTGTTGATATTCTAAAAATCTTGTCTTGTTGATCCCATATTGTGCAACTAGTCTGTCAAATGGAATAAATTCTGTTCCCTCTAATATATGTTCTAAGTATTTAATTCCTTTAGTTCAGTTCAGTTCAGTTCATTTTTATTTCAAACATTTCAAACATGTGCCTTCACAATCATTACAAAATATCATTCCATTATTTGTTTGAAAAGGAGTAGGCTGAAGTATTTACTTATTTGTCCCTACCCCTTCAAGTTTTACCTCTCATTCATTTAATTTTTTTTTGTCTTAAATTAAACAAACAACATATGAAACATATAAACATATGAAGTAAAACAAAACATAACATACATAAATCAAAAACAAGAAATTAGCAAGCCCCACCACAGTATAGTTTCTTTCATATGAAAAATACAGAATGTGTATATTTGCAGATACACAAGTTATGGAAAAACAACAAACCAAAACAAAACAAAAAAACAAAAAAACAACCAAAAAAGAACCGCAACACCATTACCAGCAACATTACCGTCCTGGGTTAACCCCGTTTTCTTCATTCTTATACTTATTTAAAATTAGGTTTTTATATTTTACTTTAAACTGTTTTATGTTTTGACTGTCTTTTATTTCTTCTGTTAGACTGTTCCATAATTTAACTCCTGCAATTGAGATTGACATAGTTCTTAAAGTTGTTCTAGCACTTTGTATTTTTAAATTCCATTTCCCTCTTAAGTTATACCCACCTTCTCTTTCTATGAACAATTTACAGATTTCTTTGGGAAGCAATTTATTTCTGACTTTATACATTATTTGCGCTGTTTTAAGCTTCACCAAGTCTTGGAATTTAATAGCTTGCATTTTGACAAAGAGTGCATTTGTATGGTCCCTGTACCCTACATTATTTATTAATCTAATGGCCCTTTTCTGTATTATAGTTATTGTTTGTGTGTTACTTTTGTATGTGTTTCCCCAGACCTCTACACAGTAGCTCATATATGGCAGTAGTAAAGCACAGTATAAAATGTGCAGTGCTTTCTGATCCAACATATGCTTTGCTTTTCCCAGGACGGCAATGCCCCGTGCCAATTTCCCCCGAACATAAGTAATGTGTGGCTTCCAACAGAGCTTGTGGTCAATGATCACCCCAAGAAATTTTATTTCATTTACTCTTTCTAAATATACATTGTCAACACATATTTCTACTTCGATGTTTTTCTTTTGGTTTCCAAACAACATAAATTTGGTTTTATCGAGATTCAATGATAATTTATTTATATCAAACCACTTCTTTAATATCGTTAATTCCTGTGTGATCATTTCCAAAACCTGTGGCAACTCCCCACCTGAACACAGTATATTTGTGTCATCTGCAAATATTACAAACTTTAAATTCTCCGATACTCTGCAGATATCATTTAAGTACATAATAAACATTTTTGGACCCAGTACTGAACCTTGAGGTACTCCACAAGCTATATCCATCAAATTAGATTTATATTCATTTATTTGTACATATTGTTGCCTATTCCCTACATAGCTTTTTAACCATTCCAAAACCACTCCCCTAAACCCGTACTTTTCCAGTTTTTTTAATAGAATTTCATGATTAACAGTATCAAACGCCTTCTTTAGATCTAAGAAAACTCCGAGCGCATACCTCTTATTATCCATACATTCCGTTATCTTTTCCATTAAATCTATCAGTGCCAAAGCTGTTGATCTGTTGCTTCTGAACCCATACTGACTATCTGTCATTAATTCATATTTTTCCACAAAACTGTCAAATCTTTTTATGAAGAGTTTTTCCAGTATCTTAGAGAACTGGGAGAGTATTGACACTGGTCTATAGTTTGTAAAATGATGTCTTTCACCGGTTTTGTAAATGGGAATAACTTTAGCAACTTTCATTTTTTGTGGAAAAACTCCTTTTTGAAACGACAAGTTGAATATATATTTTAATGGTTTTACGATACCATCAATAACTGTCTTTACTGTTACCATATCAATATCATTCCAGTCTGTACTGGTTTTGTTCTTAAGTCCTCTAACCATGTCATAAATCTCTTTCTCTTCCACTGCTCTTAAAAACATTGAGCTACTATTCCTTTTAATATTTTCACCAGTGTCCCTTTCTGTTCCATCAACCTTTATTTCTTCTTCCAGTTTTGGCCCTATGTTTACGAAGAATTCATTAAAGCCATTTACTATCTCCTCCATGTTATTAATACTTCTTGTCCCTTCTATAAAGTACCCAGGGTAATCATTATTCCTTGATTCATTTTTGATTATTCTGTTTAATACATTCCATATATCTCTTGTGTTATCTTTATTGTGTTCTAACCTTTTAATGTAATACTCTCTTTTACAGGATCTCATTATATTAGTTAATTTATTTTTGTAAGTTTTATACTTCATTTCAGTTTCTATTGTTCTCTTTTTTATGAATTCTCGATATAAGGTATTCTTTTTTTTGCTGGCATTTTGTAGTCCTTTTGTCATCCATGGTCTTCCTGCATAGTTGTGTTTCCTATTGATTTCAATTACTGGGCAGTTTTTATCAAGTAATGTGTTAAATGTTCTTAAAAATCCTTCGTAAGCTTTATTAACTTCTGTTTGTTCATATACAATATTCCAATCTTGCTTTAAAAGTTCATTTCTAAGACAATTTAAGGTCTTTTCTGTTCTTATTCTTTTGTAAATAATCTTATGTCCATCGTTGTTCACTTTATAATGGCAATTATACGATGCAAAGACTGGTAAATGGTCACTTATATCATTGATTAACAGCCCACTTTTTATCTTTCCTTCTATTATATTTGTAAATATATTATCTAATAGAGTTGCACAATGAGATGTTATTCTGGTCGGTCTTGTTATCAGTGGAAATAAACCTATGCTGTACATGGAATCAATAAATTCTTCTGTACTCTTATTATGATTTGGATTCAATAAGTCAATATTAAAGTCCCCACAAATAAACATTCTTTTCTGATTTATATTTGTAAATAAGTCCTCCATATTATCCTTAAATATCTCAATCTTAGATCCTGGTGTTCTATATATACAACTGACAATTAGGTTTTTCCTTTTTTCTATACTTATTTCCACTGATAAACATTCCATCACTCCATCAATAACAGTTGTCATTCTTCCCATTCTTTTGTACTTTAGGTTTTTATCAATGTAAAGTGCCACCCCACCTCCTTTCTTGTTGATCCTGTCTACATGAAGGAATTCATATCCATTTATTTTAAAGTCTTCTTCTTTTCCAGGAGTTATCCAGGTCTCCGATATGGCTATCACATTGAATGGCTGTTCAAACTGTTATGTAGTCTTTGATGGATTGAAAGTTTGCATATAAGCTTCGACTATTAAAGTGAACCATTGTTATACCCTGTTCTACCTTGAATTCCTTTTTAAGTTGCTCATTTGTATAATAATTGCATTCATTTGTCTTATTGTTAAAGAAATTACAATCAGGATCTATGTTGCTGTCATACATCAATGTCTTATTTTCAATATCTATATGAGTTGTTAGTTGAAAATCGTCAGACATCTGCGTTGGTTGTGCACTTGGACGGTCCCATCATATTTAGCACTGCTTTGCATTTATCAGTTATATTTTTCTAGTTCCGTCATCTCTTTGATGACTAGAACCTTAGCCTGCTCTGGTGTTCCATTTAACTTAATGAATATTTTACAGTCTGACGTCCAAGTTGACTGTATTTTCTTCTGTTTTCTTAATATTCTTGCTTGTCTTGCAATGTCTGCATTTTTCTTGATTAGGTGTTCATTTAAATAAACATTTGTACCTTTTAGCTTTCTTCCTTGCTTGAACAGTTCTTTTTTCTGTTTTCTATTAACAAAACGAATGATAATGGCAGGTATTTGATTTTTTCTCGGAAGAGGATGGCATCCCTCAATATTTTTCCTGTCCATTTCTATACCTTTGCTTTTAAAGAAGGCCATTACCTGCTCTTCCAAAGAGCGTAGCTCTTGCTCGGGTGGCTCCCCTCTCTCTGCTGCTGCTACCCATGCGTATGTCTGATGCTTGGTTTCCATTCCTGTCACTATCACATCATTTACTCTTGAATATTGTTCCAGATCTGACACCCGTCCTTCCAGCATAGCAATCTTCTTGTCCTTTTCCTCGCTCTGCCTTCTTAGTTCTTTAATATCATCCATTAAATTGAGTATCAGTTTTTGTTGTTTTGAAATTGTTGTTATTTCTTTAGACCTAAAGTTTAGGGATTTCTTTATGTCCTCCAGTTCCTCCTCATTAACGTTGCTCCTCTTAGGCGGCATCTTAACGCTCCTGGGCCTGGTGGAGCAGGAGGATCCTGGGCCTAGTGGCTGCTGGAAGAGCCTGGGCCTGGTGGCTGCTGGAGGATCCTGGGCCTGGTGGAGCAGGAGGATCCTGGGCCTAGTGGCTGCTGGACGAGCCTGGGCCTGGTGGCTGCTGGAGGATCCTGGGCCTGGTGGAGCAGGAGGATCCTGGGCCTAGTGGCTGCTGGACGAGCCTGGGCCTGGTGGCTGCTACAACTCCATTCTGGGAAATTAATCATATTATTATTTTGTAATATGTCAGGGTTATTCCAGATAGGTGTACGTTTGCATGGGATTAATGAAGACTCCGTTATTTTTAGAAACTCCCACCATGCTGTTAGAGAAAAGCTGATGTTGATACTTTTAAAGCATTCATGTCTTTTGATGTTTGAGCTAATAAATGGTAGGTCTGAAATCTCTAGATCCTTGCATAGTGCCTGTTCAACATCTAGCCAGGGCTCAACTAAGAAGGTATGTTTTAACCATTCTGAGATGAACTGAAGCCTGTTGGCTAAGAAGTATTGGTGAAAATTAGGCAGATCTAATCCTCCTCTATCCTTGGTTCTTTGTAGCGTTTTTAAGCTGATACGCGGGGGTTTATCTTTCCAAAGGAATTTGGAAATATATGAATCCAGAGATCTGAACCAATCTTGTGATGGTTTGTTAGGGATCATCAAAAATAAGTAATTTATTTTTGGCGAGATCATCATTTTTATAGTGGCGACCCTTCTGTCAGTATTTAAGGACCAGCTTCAGCTCTCAGTTGTCATCAGGCCGTCTGCATCGTGATTGGGAACCTCGTTGCTCTGTGTTTCTGCAAGTTCCTGAGTTTAAAGCCATCGTTTGCTTGTTGCCACGTACCTGTCCTCCATCAAACAAGCAGTTTCATTCTGGATTGTGTCATTTTTGGCTCTTTTTAGGGGCTTGTTCAGATTAAATAGAACAAGATCCAAAGCTTTAAAACATGTTAAAAACACAACAGCCTTAATAAACACAGAAGCAGGTTTCATACTTCATCACTTACAGAGGAGCAATCTTTATTAACATTAGTAAAAAAATATTAAACATGTAGCTCATTCTAAGCAAAGCAAAACACAACTTTGAGATTAACTCGTCGCCTTTCTTTGCAAACGCTAACACAAGTGTAAGCTAACGTATTAGCATAGAAATGAGAGCAGCTCCTGCCTTCTGTCTGTTTCTTCCTCTGTTTCCCTCTCTGTGCCTCTTCCTCGCTGCCTCTCTCCCAGTCATAGGCCACCTTTTGTCTCCATGCAAAAACTCACATTCCTCATGGCCTCTGCCCACAGACACACACACACACACACACACACACACACACACACACACACACACACACACACACACTTGTAGGCATTCCTTTGCGCAGCAACAATGAGGTCTTTGTGTTGCACACCGCCCGTGTTTTCATTTCATTTTTTATTGCTTTTGAACTCCTTGCATGGAGAATTTAATCATCTCTCCGTCGGTTCCTGAGGCTGGTTTTGAAAAGATTTTTTTTGTTTGACGGCTGGTAGTCAAGGAGGCCGGCAGCTGCACTGTGTGTGTGTGTGTGTGATCTCCCACAATGCACACGCATGCAGAAACACACCACCACATGATCCAAGGACAAAGGGCTGCATGTCTTCAGAGGAACCTGACTTGAGTTTTGTTTTTGTTTCAGCTGCTTAAAGCCAAAAGGTTGAAGGCTGTGAAAACTGAAGAGGCAGAGAAGAGCAGGAAGTGAGCGGAGATAAAAGATTTGATGAATTACAGCAGATTTTCTGCAGATTTACACCAGATTAACGTTAAGACATTTAAGATCTCTTTAATAGCGCACACTGTTCAAATAAAAAAGAAAAAAAAAACCCGTAATGGCCTTACCAGAAAACACACAATGAGCCAATCATGATGTCATATTTTTTTGCTCCTCCCAGTTTTATATTTAGTTACATCATCAGTCTGTTAGGGTGACCTGGACCAAAGTGAGGCCTTGGATCATCTGTGTAAAGTGCTACACAAAAGGCACACAAAAGAACGATAAATCCTAAAGAATAAAAAAATACAGAGACAAAAGAAAAGAAGCACGTTAGCGTGCAGTAACATAACATCGAGCTTTAAATTCAGTGCAATTTAAGTTCTTCTAGAAGGAAGTCCATGAAAACGTTTGTAGATTTTACCCAAAATAAAGTTTTTCCTCTCCCACCACACACAGCCGGCCAGTTCATACAACCACACAGTGGAGGAAAGCATTTGATCCCCGTCTGAAGTTTACTCACAAAGAAATGAGCTTTTCTATTTCTATAGTAGCTTTATCTTAACGCAGCGAGGCAGAATACCAGCCAGCGCTCCACAGTAACACCACATAAAAGTTACAAACTGATTTGCATTTCACTGACTGAAATAAGTATTTGATCCACTACAACCCGGACAGAACTTTGCACATTAAGACTGTTATTATAAAAGTAACATTGAATTTAAAAAGACCAGCACAAAGAGCCTAAAAGAGCCATTTCCTGTTTTATTTTGTAATCCTTTCTTCCCATGAATCCATTTTTTTCCTTCTACAATCAATTTTCAACACTTATTACTTCCACTAATATAAACACACGTCTCAGCTGGATTCAGTCGAGGTCAGGTCCTCGTGCTTCCTGTTTTCTAACTTTTAATAGTTTATTCAGTAGAATCTTTTGCCAGGATCATCTCAGTTATATTTAACAACAAAGTTTAGCAAAGGTCAAACTACACAAACGCAGTGTCTCACACAGGGCCGTGTGTCTGTGTTTCTGCCTGCTTACATAAGACAGCGGCTGTAAAATTTATATCAGCAGTCAAACATTTAGTTTTTACAGCCGCGCAGAACAATGGCGGGTATTTTGGTGACGGGACACCTGCAAAGCGTTTGAAATTTTAGCGTCGACTCAGGCACAAAGCTCCCTCAGAGACAGCGCACAGTCAGGTAACCCAGTTTCTGCAGAGCTGCATGCCTGTGTGCGTACCTGCTCGGCTTCGCCTCAAGCTGCTTCCCGCTCAGTGACAGGCCTTTATGTTTGCAGAGCCTTTGTGTGAAAGCAGGAACATCCTCTGAGGCCATCACGTCCAACCACAGACAGTTGATAAAATATGGATGTGGCCACGATGACGTCGCCTACTGGTTTTATACTCCAGTGTCACAGGTTTAGTCAGTGTTGTTCTATGGGGCCAATCTAAGTCTTTACTTTAAACTGCATCCACAGACTGTATGGGAGCATCACAGACACAGAGCCTGGCTAGTTAGTGCTCAGTTACATCCAAATCAATATCACTCCCCAAACTGGAGCTCAGACTTTTTGGACAGTCTGTTAATACAATTATCCACACAGCAGGCATGTTAGTGGTCAAATGTACTGCAAAGTGTGGTTTTTGTTCCTGTAAGTGTATTTCAATGCTAAACTTTTTTACTATTATCAAAGAAGAACTGCAATTTTTACTTGACTTACTTTTAGGGCAGCAATAAGAGCCCAGTGCAGTACTCCAGAGATGGAATATAAACTCAAAGGGTGGATTTATTAATATTTGTTAAATCAAACACAGCTGAGATGGAGCTACACAACTAAAAACTGAGAATCAGAAGAGGAGGGAAGCACACTACCTAGTGGGGAGGACATGGGGAACATATAGACTCCGGGTAATTAGGGAGATGGGAAACACCAGGAAACACATCGGCAACAAATCAGGGTTAATGAGACAGGAGACGTAGAACTCAACACGACGCACACAAGACCGTCATAGGATGGACAAGCGTGGAAAGCAGACCTGTGCAGTCCTCCTGTATACCATTTCATCTTATTTACATCATGAAGCACTTTGTGACTTGTTCTTGAAAAGTGCTGAATTCATTAACTTTAGTTACTTAACATGTTTAATTACCTACCAAAAAAGTTACCACTGAGGACACGGGGATGAAATATTCTGATTCTGGGCTGAGTTAATATTGAAATTTTATCTGCAAACATAATTAATCTTGTGAAATACTGAATTTCAGTGACTCACAAACTTGCCGTAACTTCTTTTTAATAGAAAGTGCAGAAAAGTTGAATTAGGTTTGAGGGGCCAGAATGTGTGTGACGTGTGAGCGAGAGTTCTCACACATATACAAACACCAACGTGTGTGTGTGTGTGTGTGTGTGTGTGTGTGTGTGTGTGTGTGTGTGTGTGTACCCAAATCTAATAAACTGACCGTAGCATCGTTACGCATCATTACTTCTCCACTAACAGTGGACGGCTGAGCAAACACGGAACATTTTTCATGCTAAAATCATGTCTTAAACTCTGGGGAGTTATTTTATTCAGTGTGTGTGAGGGTGTGAATGCGATGGTTGTTGCCTCGTTGCACAGCGGGTTTCTTTGCAGTCTAATTTCATGATGGTGGAAAGAGTGACGAGGCGTCTGCAATAACACCATTATCCAGTCTGAAATAACAGGAGCTGCTGTTACACCTGAGTGAGTCACACCTGCTCGCCTTCACAGGCACAGACTTTTCCACCCTGGTTTCTGTCTGTAGGGTCAGTCACTATGAGACATCAGCTTTAATCTAATAATCCTCCTTTTCTTTCTAATGAAGTGTGCTGAGGCTTCGCTCCATCCTGCAGTTTCATCACAGAACTGTTTTTTCTTTCAGTCATCTGTAAACTCTGGATGACGGTGGTTTTTCTGCTCCTGTGCTTCATTTCTGTGGTTGTTTCAAACCTCAGCCTGACTATCTCTTCGCACCAGCAGAGTCTCATGACTTGCCCCTCCTCACTACTCAGCTGGTTCCACACCACTAAGCATCCTTTCAGTCACCCACCAATCCCAGGCTGATGTGGAGTTTCTGTCATTTCCTGTTTTATTTTGAAATGCTGCCACACACTTCAGCTGGATCTACCTCCAGACTTTATTCTGTTTCACACCTTGTTTCTACCACACCTTTGTTCAATCAGTTGGTCAGGTATTTCAGTACCTACTACACTCTCCCACCTATCATTTTGTCTCCTCTCACTTCACAGTAAACCCTATTATTGATCATTTCCTTCTACTTTTGGCTGCTCTCTTATTTCCCAAGGATTTGTATTTAATTAAAAATGCTACAAAAGGCTCCAACAATACAGTGATGGAGAGGTGAAGTCTACTTTAAGCCTTAATCTGAAGCTGTTATGCAGTCCAAACAGGTGAATGATAAAAATGTACAGTTATCATGAAGAGGAAAATATCCACAGAGGCCTGAACAGTTTTTGTATCAGACTGTAAAAGTGTTTTTTTCTGCTGTAAAATTGGATGTTTTAACATGGGAGTCAATGGGGAATGCCTGACTGCTGGAGCCTCTGGTGGACATTAGAGTAACTGCAGGTTGTGGCACTCTAGCTTCACTTTTTCGGCTTTGATTTTGTCACTTTATTTGGGACCTCTTAAGAGAACAATCACTGTCACTGGCTGGTGCAAAGCTCCGCCCTCTGAAATTCCACCTAAAGATTCAGACGGTTACAGCTCAGCACTAATATCAGGACTGTACACGCTCACATCAATCTGGGAAATAGACACAGCTTCTAATGTGTTCATTTATTACTTAATGTGTCCGGTCGCGGCAGATAGCCGCCCCCCCCCCCCCCCCCCCCCCCCCCCCCCCGCCTGGTTCTGCCGGAGGCTTCTTCCTGTTAAAAGTAGTAATAATAATTAAAATTGCATAAAGCAACTTTAAAAATTCAATTAGGCTGTTATTAAAGTGCTTTTCAAGGCCTGTTGAAGACTTGGATGATGTGAATGATGTTTCTGTTTTCGGCCTCTTTTATTATCTGTATACTGCATCATGTGTAGAGATCTATTTTCTATTTTTCTACTTTCATCTTCTCCAGTGCAGCAGTCAGATTAGCCATCAGAGCAAGCTTCATTTCCTCTGTTTTCATTATTGTACTTTTAGTTTGCTGACATGTTTTCTCTCAAATGCTCAAAGCTACATCTCTGAATATCTGATCAATAAGTTCATATTTGACCCTTTCGTGCACTGTAAGTTGTCTTTCATTGCCTCTTTTTTCTTTTCCCATCCATCATCTCTTTGTTCACTCATACAGCCTTCCTGTAACTGCGCCTCTCTTTCTGCTTTAGCCCTTTGTGTTGTATTTTTGTAGTGGCTCGCTGACTAATGGGAGGTGAAAGGGGGAGGGAAGCGAACATCACACCCACCTGAACTTTGGACTCGCTCGTTCCACTCTCTGTTTCCCTCTCCGCCCTCCTTCTCTAACCTTTCTAAACACACACAGAACATTGTGTTCTTCAATAATGTGCAACGTTTGCCCCACTTCTTTGCTGATGACATTTTCTTTCTCATCAACCTGAATGTTTTTCTGCACAGCACCCAGATGAGCTGCACATATTTACTCTTCCTGCAGCGAATTCAAAGCAGAACTATTGCGTTTTATGTCACCCGTATTAAATTCATTATTCATTATTTTTGATCTCACATCTTACTTAATTATTACAGACAGTGTCATCACTTTTACTAACAGCATTTGCAGGAGTTACGTAACCTTACGGACCGATTTAATCCTATGTCTCTCATCAGCAGAGATGGGCAGTAACGCGTTACTGTAATCCAATTACTTTTTTCAAGTAATGAGTAAAGTAAGGGATTACTATTGCAAAAACAGTAATTAGATTACCGTTACTTTCCCGTAGGAACGCTGCGAATGAACACTGACAGAATGATCACAAACTCATGTTTAGTCTTGGTCCCGCTCTTTTAATGACTCCTCTGTGTTTGGCCTGGACCTGAGTCCATGTGAGCTGTTTGCAGTAATGAGGATCACGTTCTCAGGCTCTCCAGCGGCTCGTTCGAGCCGTCAGAAACAACGCGGACGTGTTCCGCCTCCTGCATTGTTCCCCAAATCAGCCTGAGCTCCGTGAGGATCAGCTTACATGGCGGTGTGACCTGCCAAGCAATGCACAAAGAGCAAGCGCACAGAAACACACAGTCATACGCTCACCTACACTGCTCCCAACACAACAACATTAAAACGACATATTTGTTCTGCTGAAGTCGTTGTGAACCTCTCAAGTGTGTAACAACATGATTGGCTGGTGTGTCTCACGGTCAGTCGCCAGCTTCCCTGTTCCTGTTCGGGATTCTTTGATGGTCCTGCTTCTCATTCACTTCCGACGTGTTGGCGTCACGTGAACTGTGAGGCTTGATATTTCGCCTACCATCAAAGACTTAACACATAAGAAGATGCTTGGGGTCAACTAGAAATGGTTTGATCACACATGCTGGCTGGGGTTGCGTCAGCCAGTGAAGTCGCCTTTATTCCAATACTCCTGCTGCTAACCAATCAAATCACAGTGTGGAAAAGTCCTGAGAGGGTGAGGTGTTTGAGCAAACCTGCATCAAAATGAAGAAGAAGGTGATCCCTGTGCCGAAATGCTCGCCTACAGCAGCTGCGACGTGCATACTCACGGTTTTTCTCTATTTCAGAGACTGCTGATGTTATAGAAAGATCCGGCCTGACAGCGAGCTCTCCTGCAGACGGGAGGCTCTGATGTGTTTGACAGGCCGGAGGAGGAATGAGACGTTTGGGACTTTTCCATGCGGCTCGAGCTAAATCAGCTCCATGTGTGTTTGAAGGTACAGTAAATCCAGCGCGCTGCCCCCGGCTTCATTTTAGGGAGGGGGGGATAAATGTTAAGCTGGCTAAAAGCCCTTCAAGAGTCCCCGCCCTCGGGGGGGGGGGGGGGGGGGGGGGGGGACTTTATGTATGGAGTCAAAGTAATACGATTCCCTTTCTTTCTGTCCCGGCCTCGCTGTTATATATGTGCAATCATGTTTCACAGTGTGGCAGCCCGGCTTCATGTGTCTCACATGTGATGCGTGCATGACCGTGAATATGACTGAATACCAATGCTTAGTTTTGCCACCTGATGCTGATTTAGTTCGAGTGTTTTGTATTTTTCTTCCGTTACGTTCGGCAACATTTTAGTCTCACTTTTGATCTTTTCATCTTTGAGGCTGCAGCCATCGTCATAGGCGTCGGTTTGACCCGAGAGTCGATGATTTAGTTTCATACCTTTTGTTTTTGCTCACACGCAGCTCCTGGTCACATATTTCAAAAGAAAGAACGTCAGAGAGTCGTGTTCAGGAAACCATCTGAGCCATCAGAAGAGGGAGACTGCGGTCATAAAGGGACGGACAGGGTCAGCATCGACAGGCTGACATTCTCTCCTCTGAGATGGTTGTGTGAGAAAGTCCCAGCAGATCAGCAGTTTCTGAAATACTCACCAACAATCATGTCAAAGCCGCCCTAAATCACTTTGCTTCCTCATTCTGATGTTGAGTTTGAGCTTCATCCGTCTTCATCAGCTGTCACACAGAAAATGATGGACTCCACATCTGCAGCTCACTGAGAACTTTCTCTTCTGGTCAGCGCTGAAGCTGCTTCAGTTCCTCCAAAAAATGAAAATGTCAAAGAGAAAATACCAAATGCATCAAGTTAAAAGAACACAGAGTAAAACAAATGAAGGGAAATCCCAGTTTAGCACTTTGACACAAAATATTCTCCGTTAGCATAAATATGCACACCTTTCTGTGTGTTTTCTCACATCTAAAATAACTTTATTCTCAGAGGTTAGTTGGACTCAAAGATCCAACCCTTCATCCCTGGAACTGAAGAACGTCTCACAGTTAGCAGCCATCTCTAAAATCCTCTGGACGCTTGTTTGTGTCGTTATTTTCAGGCATCGTGTTAACCTACGATAAATTAATATCAGTGGTCAGTGAGATGTTTCCACAGGAGCTGCACGTTCAGCACCACACGTCCGAGGATGCTAAAGGGACGCCATCGTGAAAATGGAGACTCTGCTTTTTATTCAGCCTTTAAATGGCGAGTCTGTTATCAGACTGAACAGGCCAGACTTTGATATTTAAACGTAGCGATATTGTAACTTTGTGTTTTGTCTTAATTATCTTTGATTTATTCTGTTTAAAAGGAGCTCATTTCCATGCAGTAACACAGTTTGTGGAGCATTATCATGAAACAGAGGAGGTCAGAGAACTCTCTCCCTCTCCTGTACAAATACCCGCCAGCACCAGGAGAAAATCCAGCGGCCGCAGACTTTCAGTCACGTGTTTCAGACTTTTCCTGGTTTTTCCCCTTAAAGCAGCAAATTCCTCCAAACCGGGTCGGGCTGTGAGCGTGTCTGCGTGTTGGACAGTTTACAGTTTTTATGTCAGTTGAGGAAACGTAAAGGAAGCAGTTGGCATTTGAGGACGCATGCTTGCTCAGTGTCTTACGATGAATCGGGAGATTAATGAAGTTCTTGTGGAAATTAAACACGGAGCTGTGGAGCTTATACACCGGCTCCTGGTGCTATGGAAATAAAACTGATCTTTCAGTTACAATATGAAATATTTAAAAACACTCTGTCTGTGTTTTTGGCTGCTAAATAGAAAACCTTTCAAAAAAATAAATGATGCAGTCTTTCAGCTGTTAAACGTGTGTCTTGGTGGGTTGCTGTGGATTTTAAAAGGTTCAAATTAGAAAGGCTGACACAGAGCCTTCAGTTTTCAGGCCCCTCTTCTGTGGAACCAGCTTCCAGTTTGGATTCAGGAGACAGACACTATCTCTACTTTCAAGATTAGGCTTCAAACTTTCCTTTTTGCTAAAGCATATAGTTAGGGCTGGACCAGGTGACCCTGAATCCTCCCTTAGTTATGCTGCAATAGACGTAGGCTGCCGGGGATTCCCATGATGCATTGAGTTTTTCCTTTCCAGTCACCTTTCTCACTCACTATGTATTAACAGACCTCTCTGCATTGAATCATATCTGTTATTAACCTCTGTCTCTCTTCCACAGCATGTCTTCATCCTGTCTTCCTTCTCTCACCCCAACCAATCACAGCAGATGGCCCCGCCCCTCCCTGAGCCTGGTTCTGCCGGAGGTTTCTTCCTGTTATGATCAAGCACTGTTGCTAAAGTGCTGCTCAGAGGGGCTCATATGATTGTTGGGTTTTTCTCTGTATGTATTATTGTAGGGTCTGCCTTACAGTATAAAGCGCCTTGAGGCGACTGTTGTGATTTGGCGCTGTGTAAATAAAATTGAATTGAATTGACTGTGGGTGTCAGGATCAGAGGGAGGGCGAGGATCTCAGGAGGGACTCGGTGTACAGCATTCTGCATGCTTCCTGTATGCTTCCTGGCTGTGGGGAGTTGGGCACGTCCCACTCCCAGGAGAACTGCAATATTCTTAGGACCTGCTGGAAAGATCATGCGTCTCAGTTTACTAATGAAAGTAGATGCTAGTGACCTGAAAAAGAAGCTTGTCTTCCCAGAAGTGGTGATGGTGAGTAAACAGACTGAACAAAGTCCTGATTGACGAGGCCCGTGGAAGGATGACAGCCTCATTTCCCACTGAGCCCACAGCAGCATCGCTGCACTCTGTGCTGCAGGAGATCGACTCGGAGCTCAAAGCCACGAAGAAGCTGCTGGAGAGAGAACCTCGGCAGCTGAGGCCAGCTCTGCACGCTCATCTTTGATGAGCGCTCGCATGTCTGGTCTCCTGGACTCGACCCTGTAACAAGACAGAGCCTCTCTGAAGTTCTGCAGCACAGTGTCCTCAGACTGCCGTATGACTTTAATTATTAATAAACGTCTGTTATTCTGTTGATCCACTCGTTGAAAAACTGGGCAATAATTCACAACTCTGCTTCAAAACTTTATATCTGTGTTAGTAATAAATCATACTCTGTCCTGTGACACAAATAAGAACAGATGCTCACAGTAACGCACACACACGCACACACACACACACACACACGCACACACACACGCACACACGCACACACGCACACACGCACGCACACACGCACGCACACGCGCGCGCGCGCACGCACGCACGCACACACACACACGCACACGCACACACACACGCACACACGCACGCACACACGCGCGCGCACACACACGCACACACATGCACACACACACGCACACACATGCACACACACACACACACACACACACACAGTGTATTTATAGCACAGCAGGCCTCAGTTTGATTCCTGGCAGTCTTCATCAAAATATTTACTTCTAATTAAGCTACATTTTAACGTTAGCTGATTTCTTCTTCACACTGAAGCTGGAAAAAATGTAAACACTTTGCTGCTCATAAATATTACGCTCTGCTGATCCTCGTGCACATGTTTTTCTTCACCTGTGATCGTTCGTCCTTTTATTTCTTAGCTGTTTTAATTTATACATAGTTTTTGTTTTCAGGTCTCTCTAGAAAATAGATCTCGATCTCAAGGAGAAACTGCCATTTTTAATAACGTTTTTAACAATAATAATAATAAAATACAGTTACTGTGTAACAACCCTGCAGTATTTAAAGTTTTTATGGTGTATTTTAGTTTAGAACTGATTTCAGTTGTTTCGTTGATACACTTTAAACCTTTAAAGAGTCAAAATATGAGTTAATCTAAACAATGACGCACTTTCTGTGATGCAGACCCACATCACATACCTAAAGACGTGCCAGCATCTTTACATATTTATGTTTCTCATATTTATTTTCCGATCACTTTAGTTGAGATGAATTTTCAGCTCTGGGAACTTCGTTTGAACAAAGACAGAAGGAGTCGTGGTAAATAAATACGACGTACCACAGAGCCGACAGGAGCCGTTTCCCACAGATCTGGCCCTCAGTCGTCCCGAACGCACAAGCAGAAGCATGTGGAAGCATTTAGAGGTGGCAGCCCCAAATCACCGTGTCCTCCGTCACCCCAGAACACCACCCTGAGAGGGCTGTGAACCCGGGCAAAGAGGTCAGAGGTCAAAGACTCAGGATGGAGTCCAGGCCTCCCAGAAACAAACAGCCGCCAGCAAACCTGACGACCAGAGGGCAACACGGGAGAGAACAAGAGTGCGCTTCACCGGTCTGTGAGCGACTGCGTGAAGCTGGCTCGTCTCCATGGAGTCGGCTGTTGATTACTCGAAAGTCTTGTTTACAACTTTTATGATAAATGTATCAAATAATGTGAATAATTTAAAGGAAAAGCAGCAAAATTTTAATCTTGAGAAGTCGATCTGGCCGATCATCATTTACTGCTGCTCAACTTCTGATGCTGCTTCTTGTGCCCACCAGGGTTACCGTGGGTAACAGGGACAGCATCACACTGACTTTGTGTTATGTGAAGGCTGTGTGCAAGCAGAAGTGGTAGGAGGAGGACCCAATGTGCAGACACTCGGAGGCAGAACGTGAACTCAAAAGGGCAACAAAACTAAGACTACAAAACACACTTACACAGCCAGAACACACAGCTAGATGAGGGTAGATCACAACACTGACTACTGAAACACAGGGCTTAAATACACAGAGGGAGCAATCAGGGAATGTTGTTGTTTGATGTCTTTGTTTTTGGCATAGACTGTATAAAAAGATGGACGGCATACAAAAGCCTCAGCGTCAGCATTTTGACACAGCTTTGACATTCAGACTGAGCGTCTTTGTGTTTGGGAGAGTCAGACACTGTGAACATTACAAGAAATGTCAGCAAAACATCAGATTTCCAGAAGTGCTTCCTAGAAAAGTATTTAATGTCACATCAACAAGGAAACAAATATCTAACATTTTGTAAAAGTGATGGTTATTTGCAGCTTCGCCTCTTTATTGGACTGCCTTGAATCTATATGCACATATAAATATACATAAATATATAAAATATGATATATGCAGATGTAAAGACTCTTTAAGTTGGTGGTGAGAGAAACCTCTCTGACCCCTGACCTTTCCTCAGTCCAACCACATGTCAAAACAGTGAATTAGCAGTCGTGTCAGACGTTCTCTAAACACCTAACAGTCCGAGTGTCATGTCATTATGAGGGTTCAAAGGTCAAGAATAATCATAACCTTTTGTCTTCCTGTTCCACAACGCGTGTCATCTGTTTCTCAGCTGCGCCTCATTCCTCTTTGTTTCCTCTCTCTTTAGCTCGGCTCTGGTAACAGAATCTGCCTCCCTCTTTTCATCGGTGACATTACAGGAACCCGATCTGACGTCCCGCATTCCTGCAAACAAAGACGGAGAGCGAGAGCGAGGGCAGGCAGCGAGGGATAACAAGCCAGTGGAAAGATTTCAGCCACATGAATCGAACGCATGGCGATAACAATGGTGGGAATTCAAGGAAACTCAGATTTCAGTACAGACTTCAGAGCTATATCAGTGTAACTGTGGGTGCAGATTATTGGGGGTGTAAGGAAGTGTGGATCCCCTGTTGTCCTC
This sequence comes from Maylandia zebra, assembly GCF_041146795.1. Classification (NCBI taxonomy): domain Eukaryota; kingdom Metazoa; phylum Chordata; class Actinopteri; order Cichliformes; family Cichlidae; genus Maylandia; species Maylandia zebra. The sequence goes on from NC_135171.1 coordinate 40,849,014, forward strand.
CTCAGTGCATCATGGGAAACCTAATTACATGTTTGCACCAAACACTCGAGCTAGCATCGATGCAAAGCACAAACCAGCTCCTGTCCTCCGGCTCACAGTGGGATGTTGCACACTCTGCAAACTCCAAACAAAGGATGCCTGAGACATTGTTCTTTGGAACAGGATAATAAAACATGTTCAAGGCTGGAACCAGGCTGCAGATTATATTTAATTATGATTTTTCTAAACTTTTCTGATTCCTTTGTTCCATCAGTCACAGCCCATTTAAAGATCCAGTCCCCTGCAGGGAAACATCGCTGATTTATTAAAGCTCGGCTGCTGTACCTGCTGCATTATGATTCTTATGTAGGACTCGCAACGGTTTTCTTGTTAAACCAGTTTAATCTTGCACGCAGACAAGATAAAAGATGGCTGCAGCTGTCACAGGAATCTAAATGAACAGCCTCATCAGCGGATGTTTTTTTCTCAGTATGTTTGCTTCCTAAATCAGTTTATTTGTGCAACGACTGATGAAAAACCAGCAGCAGTTACCCAAAGATGGGCGAGCCAGTCAAAGTGTTTATGCAGCTAGCTTTAACAGTTTGTCCCAGGCTCTGTGCGGCCCTCTACAGGCCCCGGACTGAGGCCAACAGCAGCAAAGAAAGATGTTTGCATAATGGAAAAGAGCTCAGCCCTCATCCAAAGACCTGAAAGAAGTTTTCAAGAGTTTGTTTCATATTTTTATCCTGATTGTTGAGCGAAACGCGTCCCGAGTAAACGCCAGATGTCCACATGTTTGGCAGAACATCGATCAAATAAAGACTTGAAAAGGTCAAAAGGTTAGATCATCAGGTACGGGCACATACGCGACTGAATTAATCGTGAGCAGAGAACGTGACAGAGCGATCGCTCGAGATTCCTCTCGGGTGAAGTCGACTCTCTACTCTCTCAGTTTTACTCAGCTTTGGGAAATCAGCCAAAGAAAAAGTTCAGACCTGCAGGTGTGGTTAATCGAAGTGATTATATCAACGACTCTAGATTAAAGATGAAAGACTTTGTAACTGCTTCTTCTGTATTATTTTACATTTTTATGACTTGACGACATCCAAATGTCTCCTTCAGGATGTTATTTTTGCCAAAACTAAACAGAATCTAAAGTAAACATGAAGGAACTTTTTCAGTATTTGTTTCCAGCCTGCAGGGTGAGACCAGCAGTGAGTCGGTCCCCATGTTAACGCTTTACAGCAGAAATAAACATGTTTACAGCCTGATACACAGCTGTACGGGTGCAGAAGGCTTTTGTAACTGACCTCTTTAAATTGTATTCAAATCTGCATTTGGGGCGTGGCCTAATACAGGTATAACAGGTGGGTGTAACTTAGCACTTGACCCTCTCTGTTTCCAAAACCAACAGGCGAAAGTGTGATAGCCACGTCCATCTTTTATATACAGTGTATGCACAGCAGGACTGGGCTTTGCTGGACTCATACTGGTCGGGTTAGTGAATGTGCTGCTGCTGCCTTCAACCAGTGTAATATCCATCCATCCATCCATTCGCTTATCCTTTTCAGGGTCGCTGGAGCCTATCCCAGCTGTCATAGGGCGAAAGGCGGGGTACACCCTGGACAGGTCACCAGTCTGTCGCAGGGCCAACACACAGGGACAGACAACCACTCACACCTAGTGACAATTTGGATTATCCAATTAACCTATCCCCACAAGCTGCATGTCTTTGGACGGTGGGAGGAAGCCGGAGTACCCGGAGAGAACCCACGCAAACACGGGGAGAACATGCAAACTCCACACAGAAAGACCCCGGCCTGATGGTGGAATTGAACTCAGGACCTTCTTGCTGTGCGGCAACAGTGCTAACCACCGTGCCACCGTGCTGCCACATTTTTAGCAGGATTGTGTTTGTGTGTATTTACACTTTTATACTTGCTATATTTATTATATCCTGTATGTTAGTCTGCTGAAACATAAGCTCTGCTCCAGTTTCACTGTACAGCGCCCGAGCACAGTGACAATAGAGGAATCTTTATCTTATCTTTATCTTTACACACACAAAGACAAAGGTGTGTGTGTGTTTCTACTATTCTGTTTTTGTACTTGTATCTTGGATGTTTGTGTACTTGCCAAATAACTGCAGTGAACTGCTCCATTTTGATGCTTAGTGCAGCCAGTTTGCGGTGTGCAGCACAGCTGGCACCAAAAGTTTCCGACTCAAAGTACGACTGCAAAATGTTCTTTAATTGACATGTTGGTCAGTCACAGGAGCTCGTTCAGTGAGAGACTGAGATTACCGAAAAGCACCACTGAACGACACAGGAAATCATTCCTGCCTGTGGCCATCTCCCTGTACAACGCATCCACTTAACACACTGTTTGCTGCTACAGCTACACATGTTTCTTTTCCAACTATTTATTTATAAGTGACTTATGTATGTATGTATGTATATATATGTATATATTGTACTATTCTTAGTTAGCGTATTGTCTGTCTTGTCTTAATGTTGGTTTAAAATGGAGCACTGTAACAAAAAATAATTTCCCCCAGGGATCAATAAAGTATTCTGATTCTGATTCTAAATTCAGCATCTTTCACTTTCAGCAGGGTCGGAGTACTTTCCCCTCCGTTCTCATAAATGAGATTCACTCTGAGCTGCTTCTGAAGAAGGATGTTTCTAGAAAGCAGCGGAGAGTATGAAGCGCGTCTTTGATGGTCTCTGTGTGGTTTTCACCTTTTTGCTGAGAAAAATTCCGCCTGTGCCGTTCGTGAGTTTATTTCTTTAAGTGCTGCAGCTACATCACAGAGGAAGACAAGATCCTGGCTGCTTCTGATCGGTGAGGTTTGACTTAGAGGATGTTTGCACGACGGTGGGCTTCTGTGTGGAGTTCCCCCTCGTTGTCTTAGTGAGAAAACCGGAGCAGCAGCCACAGACATCAGGCTGTCAGCGTTTACAGTCAGACTTCCTGTCTCTGCTCTGTGAAAACCCGCCGACTGTAACTGCTGCAGAGCAAACGCTGCTCTCATGTTTAAGGCTGTAAACTTTGAGAAACTAATGCAACAGGTGCAGAGTCAGTGACGGGAAAAGTCACACACACACACACACACACACACACCTGCACACACACACACACACATACACACACCTGCACACACACACACCTGCACACACACACACACACACACTCACACACACAGACACACACACACACACCTGCATACACACACACAGACACAGACACACCTACAAACACACACACACAGTGTTTAAATCTCATTTTATTTTTCTACTATGCAAGAAACTTCAAAACACTTTTTAAATGTTTGTTAAAGACAAATGTCTGTATGTGTTTGAATAAATCACTAAACATTTTTTCACTTTTATTGTTTATACATTTGTAAATTGAATTTATGTTTTTTGTACTGAAAAAGCACTGACTGTATATGAAAGATGACCATCATAAGAAGAGGTTCATTTACCTTGTGGACAGACGATGGAGCTTCTTCTTCACAGACTGATTTAAGGACACGTACAGGAAGTCTATCATGCCACATACGTCTTTAAAATACTCTTATTGTTCCTTAACATTGCCGTCATGCTCACTGTGTCGCCTGTGTCGTGGGAGTAGCGAGCCAATTTTCATATCACAACACGTGTCGCAGGACACAGTCTTTGTGGTGCAGCATCCAGGTGTGCGCCTTTCAAGTTCGTAACTTGGCGTGTTGCGCTGGGTTGAAGGCACGAGGGTACGATCGTGTCATTTGTCCCACCATTTTAATGATGTTTCAGCTCAGGGCCATACAGTATCTGGCCTTCAAGTCTGCCGTCGTTAGCCGTTTCTGGGTCCAAACTCCGCTTCAGATCCCAAAGTCAAACGAACACTGCAGCATCACTGAGAGTTAAAAACTGTCTAAATTCTTTCATCTTTAATAAAATGATCAGCGTTGCTGCTTTACCAGGTGTAACAATTGAGTTTAACATGCAGGCATCCATGAAAACAGGATTTATGATGTTTAACAGAGTTAGAAGTTAGCAGGGAGTTAGCTCGCTAGCTTCCACCTAAATATGATATAGCATGTTCTGACTGAGAGATTTCTGACAAAATTCAAACGTACAGCTCTGCTATCACTTCCAACATAAATGAAAACATGAAGACATGCTATATAAATAAAATGGAATTGAGTTAGTGCTACGAGCTAACCATCACCAGACTCATGCAGTGTAGCAAAGTTACGGCTAGGTAGCTAACAGTAGCATGCTTGCTCAGGTTAATGCTACTAAAATTGTGTGGCTGGCTAGCTGAAGGACCATTAGACAGTGAAATGTGACTGATGAACAGAGGATGCTGCACACTCACTCAGCCAGCATTTACATTCAGTAATAATCTGCAGGGTCTCCCTGACGACCAGTCTTAACAGAGACAAAATTCAAAATTTGAAGTTGTGAAAATCATGAAAACACTGCGTCACGTTCTTACTAGAGTAGGTTTATATCTCATTCATCTCTGCATTTTATTTCACTTATCCCATTCAGGGACGCAGGGGGGCTGGAGTCTGATCCTGCTGTCGAGAGGCAGGATACACCCTGGACAGGTCGCCAGGCTAACACAGAGAGACACACAATAACGCGCAATTTAGAACAACAAATGAATCTAATTAATCTAATTTCTTATCACACTTGACTGAGATGCTGAGCACGGTGCACCAGAGATTTTATCATTTAAAAACAAATCATAGATAATTTATACAAAGATATACATAAACAGCATAAATGTGCTGTTTATATTTTCAAAACTATACTATGGTAACAGCACACTTCCCAAATCATACTTGTTTACAAAACTGGTCTCACATTGTATTGATTTAAACCCAAAACTGGAACTTAAAACCATAACCTCACATCTGGAAAGTCTTTATTATCCTCATAAGTCAAGTTAGAAATAGATTTCTTTTCCCAAACATTCCCATACAATCTGATTCCACACGAGTCGCCCCCTGCTGGCCTTTATAAGAATGCATGTTGGAGGCTTCATTTCTAGTTTGTACAGGCTGCTTGGGAGCTGGATGAAACCAGGTCTATACGATGTTTTATTTCTCGGTGTAATCTGAGAGAATGGGGGCTGTACAGTAGCTCTGAAAGTCGGTGAAGAGCTGCAGGTTTGGCAGTCGCAGTGTTTTCAGCCATTGGTTCGTGTTGTTTACAGACTTTGCTGGTTTGTGGTCACAGCAGCTTTCAGCCTCGATCTTTGTTCCCCAAACCTCAGAGTCCGACTCGCACCACAAATTAGTCTCATTTCCAGACACAAGTTTGTGTTCCCACGGGCTGGTTTTTAGAAAGGTGATCCTGCTTGAGTGAATGCACTTTGTTCCTTTTTTACCATGTTGATCATAACAACCTCTGTTTTTCCAAGTTACTCATATGCTAAGGATATTATTTATCCCTCTGACGGTGAATTGCTGATTTAAAAACAAGCAAACAAACCAACCACAAAAAAACAAACAAAAAAACACTATCAGCCTGTGTTATTGCACGCTGTAAGTGACGACACGAGAGAGAAATCCACAGATTGTGAAATCACTGCAAACAGGCTGCCCTGAAAACAGCTGTGTTTCCCCCCCTTTTGTTTCCTTTGGTCCAAAACTGGTTTGATTGCTTTAGTTCACGATCCTTTTCATCCCCGGGCGCTGAACAGAAGATGACACACCCAGATGAATAATCCCAGGTCATGCAGAAAGTCAACTGTGCAGTCCCCGAGAGCAAATACGGAGCTGCGGTTCGGGCGGCGAAACCAAAGCAGAGGCTGCCTCTCAGTGGTCGCTTTCATTGATGCATTCAGAGAGTACAGATGCACATCTGCAGGCCTGTTGTTACCGAAACTCCGTTTACTTTACACATACTCTGCATAATAAAAACTGTTACTACAACAATGAAAGTACCAGATTGTGTTGTGGAGCTTTCTTTGCGGGTAAAAAGCAGCCAATGCCTAAACAAGAGCCTTAACCGTCCATCATAAAGCTGGAGCGCTGTGAAGCTTTAAATACACTCTGGCTCCCTGGAAGCAAATATAAAGAAATGAGGGTGAACACTTTTTCTATAAATAAAATAGTTTTATTTTGAAGAGTGACGTCAGCTCGCTGTCGGGAGCGTGACGTCAGCGGGTGCGTTGTTGCAGAGTCACTGCGACGGTTCGACTGTAAACAAGCCGAGGACAGAGAAACGTCTCGAACTGAGTCCGAATGTCTGCGCTGTTATCTCCGTTAGTTCATCACGGCTCGTATTCATCCGTGTCCGGTTCCATGTAACCGTCCGTGCTCACTCTCCCCCCGAAGGAACAGATCTCGTTGTCCCGGAGAAAGAGTCGCTCAAAAACGTTCAGACCCTGAAGCTAGCTTAGCTTAGCGTAGCTCTGGATAGCCTACCTGGCTAACCAACATCTGAGGGCCCGTTCAGAGGAAAAGCCCCTCTATGCCCTGGGCACCTCTCTCCCTTCACCGTGACTGGGATATCCTGAACCGTAAGTATGCCCTCCTGTATTTTAGAGGTGTTGCAAGCATTTTAACAGCAGTTAATATGACCTCCAATGCCGAACTAGCTAGTTAGCCTAGCAGCCTGCTAGCATTAGTGCAAAAGGTTTGAAAACACGCTCTTTACATGCAGAGATTTTCAGCGTTTCAGGCATTAACTAAGTCTAATTTTACTGCGAAAGCTCGACAGACGTGCATTAATCTCTCGGTGTCACGTTTCATTTCATTTATTCGGTTTATCTCAAGTAATGTGTTTTTATTGGCAGCGGCTCCGCTCGTCTTTAACTAGAGGCCTGCTAAACTCATTCACAGAACTCTGCGTGTCATTGTGGAGTGATCTCTGAGTTATTAGTTGTAATGTCTCAGTTAACGGTGGATAGCACTCATATTTCCTTCAGAAACGGAACCCCTGCTGTCGTGTTTTTTCCGAGTTTGCTGTCACGTTTATCACGTCTGCCGATCTGATTGGATTATCTATAGCCCAGCTGATCGATCAATAACATATCAACAATCTCAAAAGTTCAGTGTTTGTTGATTTATTGTTTATTTTAGAATTGATTTTAGCTCCTTGGATCAGCGAATATGGCCTTTATTTTTAATTGAATTTTTTCATTACTGGAGTAGTAGTTGGTAATTTTTTTAGAAAGGCAGAAAATACCTTCTTATGACCACTTAGGTCTGTCTGATATTTAATTTACTTGGAAATTAATAAAAAAATGTTGACTCAGAAAACACAGAAATGCCTCTTTAAGGAGCTGAAATTATTTGTCTTTCTCATCTTCTGTGTGTGTGTGTGTGTGTGTGTGTGTGTGTGTGTGTGTGTGTGTGTGTGTGTGATTTGATTAAAGACTAGTTCTAGTTAATTTTCTGATATTGTTTACTCGTCCAGTGTTTTCATTATACTGACTCTTTGAACAGCTGCTCCCACTAAGCAGCATATTCTCAGCGCCGCTTGATAACAGATGTGACTTTTAATTAAAATTGGAATCTCTGTGAAGGAAACCGTGATGCGCACTTACCTGTGTGGCTTTATCTGCAAAACACTGTTGTGTGTTTCTATTTTGTAGCTGGGTGGCTGGTCAGAGCGGCCTCCTCCCACCATGGAGGCAGGAGGGAAGGACTGTGAGGAGGAGACGCTGCAGATGGCGTTCAAGAAGCTGAGGGTTGATGCTGAGAGGTAAACACAGGCCAAAAAAAGTTTTTAATTTATTTTAAAATGATTTTTTTAAATTAAAACCCCCACAGGCCACTTTATTAGGTTCACCTGTTTGACTCCTTGTCTATTTAGCGAATCACATGGCAGTAACTCTGCTTTCCTCTCTCCTTCCAGTTTGCCCGGAGCTGTGAGTGTTTCGGAGGCGGTAACTTCCAGAGCAACATCGCGAGCTTGTCTCGACTCAAGCGGAGCGAAGCCCAAACTCGGCTGCCCGAAAGACAACTGGCACAGGTAGGCTGATTCTCTGGGAGACGCTCGATCACAGGAACAGACAGTGTGGATACTTGTGTCCATCATTGTGAGCTTTTTTCCACTGAGTCAGAAAAGAAGAGGAGGCACGTTTCGTTCTATCAGTTCCATCCTAAACACAGCCTCAGGACTCAGACACTCTGGTTTGACTTTTCTTAACTGGTGGATGCTTTAACTGTTCTAATCCAGTGGAGTGTAATGGTTTTTATTCAGCGTCATTAGGAAAAAAACAGGCTAAACTGGTTATTTTAACTCTAAGCTGAGTCATAAAGTTTAAGTCAGGCATTGTTTGCTTGTTTAATAAATACGTGAACACGTGAGGAGGAGATCTAACCCTCGTGTTTAGTGTTTTGTTTTGTTTTTTGTTCTAAAAACAACCTGTGAAGGTTGTGAATGTTAAGATGTGGCAGTCTGTGGAGAAGTATTCATTCATGCCAGTGATATTCCAACACTGGTGACTTTTTGGTTTTTACAGCAAAGAGTAAATGATTAAATGAAACTGACTAACAGAGCAGTAACCAGCTGCCTCTCCAGCTGGTGGCCTTTCTTCTGATGTGCAGCATCTGTGAGCTCGGCACAGTGGCACCGGCGCTCCGCCTGCTGCAGGTTCTGGTTACAGTGGCTCTTGATCTCAGAGCAGATCCTCAGAACAGAACCAGGACTGCAGATGCTAGCTGTGATCCAGGCTGATGGAGATAAAAGTCTGTCTGACATCAGGGGTTGGGTGGAATTGTAGCTCAGAGGTCAGCAAACATCTGGACTGAAAAATAAGAGCGAGGGTTTTTTCTAAGGTCAGACTTTGTGTTGTGTCTTTCAGGTGACGCCTCTTTTCTCGTTGAGTGTTTATTTTGGAGTTCTTCTTTGTGATATTTGATTTTCTCTCTCGTCCTTTTAGCTGCATGAGGAAAACTTCCAGAGGAGCGTCCAGAACACAGCGCCGTCGCAGGTCCAAGTCGCCCATCCTCCACCCACCAAAGTTCACCTACTGCAGCACCTCCGGAGCGTCTGCACTGTCGCCCCCTAGTGGTTGCCCGAAGCACCAGCGCCTGGCCGCGCCTGAGCCTGCCCCACCTCGTCCGGCAGCAGACGGACTAGCTGCCTCGCCCGTGGCCATCCCGGTCCCAAAAGAGCACTCCTCTCCAGGCTCACCCGGGCATGTCCCCACTCTGGTTTTTGGATCCTGTGCTGCTTATGAGACGCATATTAGAAGCGTGGCTTCCCCACAGTCCTCACAAGAGATCCCCACTATCATCACCGCTACGTCCGGGCTGGCCGGAGGAAAGTCGAGTGAGGACAGCAGCCCGCAGAGCAGCGAAACCCGAACGGGAACATCCCCGAGATCCAGACCGGCAGAGGCTGCTGACTTCCGAGCTCTGTCCGAACTCCACAGTGGCAGGTCTGCCGAGGGTCCCCACGCCGCCTGTTCCTGTGCCCAGAGAAGCAGCTCAGAGTCTCAAGAGGACGGCAAGCAGGGGGTCGAGTGTCAGTGCCATCATCAAGGCTGGCACGGTGTGGAAGTCTACTCCTTCACGGGGCTCCGCAACGTCATATCGGAGTGTGAGAGGAGCCTGCCGAGCAGCGAGGAAGCATCCAGAACTCTCAGCTGTAACGCGGCGGCGTCTCCGGCGCTGTCGTCAGGCTCCCCTCGCTCCTGCTCAGAGCAGGCGCGCGCCTACGTGGATGACATCACAATAGAGGACCTTTCTGGCTACATGGAGTATTATTTATACATCCCCAAAAAGATGTCGCACATGGCCGAGATGATGTACACTTAGAGTCAGATTTATTATTACCACTATTATTATGTCAGATAAGGAAAATGATAAGACGGTAACAAGGGTATTTTTTTCTGTCGATGAGAGAAAAGTTGGCCTTGGAGGAAAGTAGGAAAGGTGCTAGTAGAAGGAAGAGTTAGGAATAAAAGTTTCATTTAAATGGACAAAGGTTGGCCACAACATTAGAACCACTCATAGGTGAGATCCACATGTTAAGTTGTGACGTTCTGTTAATCCACGTCTGTTATATTCCCACGCTCTGTTACAGCAGCAAAACAAAACAGCTCCTGGCCCGATCGAGGGTCTGTGGGAGCCCAATTCACAGAGGCCCCTGAGCCCATAGGAACCAGCCCCGGGGGCCACAGGCTGCCGTTTCAAAGCTGGTCCAAGCACATCCTGCTAGCGCTCTGCTAGCGTTAACTTTAACCCACCTTTCTGGAGGTGGAGCCGGGGGGCTGGAGGCTTTTCCAGCTGACATAGGGCCAGAGGCAGGTCTGTCACAGGGCTAATGCACAGAGACAGGTTGCTGTTTTTCTCATGAAATTCTCATAAATTTGCATGAAGATTAAACGTTATTCTGAATAATTGTCATAAATTCAGTATAAGTTTGGTTTAGTGGGTCAGTGACACAGTGTCAGCCTGTAAACCCACAACCAGAGGTGCACGGCTGCCCGCTGTGCCTGCAGTAGGGGAGGGTGTGACTTTTGAATGTTAGAAAAATCATTAAGTTATAAAAATTCAACTTTTTTTTTTGTCTTTCTTTTTTCTTCGGGTGAGTGAAAGGACACATACCTACAAATGTAGGAAAAAAATTGATACTAACTACAAGACGGTGAGATTAATGTGACAAAAATAATCCAGAAATGAGGCCCAGAGCCTTCGACTGCGCTTCAAACGTGTTGAAGTGGATTATATTTGAATCCAACGTGTTTTGATAGCACGCTCTCTCAGATTTGTTTAAAGATGCTTCGTATCCAGTAACTCTGATAACCAGAAGCTGTCGTATTTTGGAGCCTGACTGTCAGTAGGTGTGCAGACCGTGTCAGGCAGGCGGCTTTAATGTTGTGGCTGATGGCCACAGAATAGACTAACCCACGTTTAATGTTTCTGTTTGTCTTTCTGTGATTTTTACTAAATCTGACAGAAACTCGTCACAGCCAGCTGTTTCGCTTTAGTTTCGCCTTTCTCTTTGTGCCCTGTGGATCACTTTTCTTTCTTTGTTTGTTTTCGGTTTACAAATGAAGTTGCCAAAGCTCCTGGTGCTGGGTCTTGCAGAAGACAGGAACACGCGAACTTGTCATGCCAAGTGTGATTCTGTTTTTGGTGTTTGTGGCGACCTCAGGAGTCGCCCGTCTGGATTTAATTTCACTCAATAAAGAAGTAAAAAATGGAGAATTCGTCGTCTTCACTCGTGTCAATGAAGCTAATCAGAGATTTTTCTAACATGCTCGCACGGAGTTTACAGGGAGTAATAAAATAATTTCAACACAAACCCTGAAGCCCCAGTCACAGTCACAGATGGCAGTTATCAACAACTGTCTCTTAAACCATGCTCTCTGCTTTAGGCTCTGGGCACGCTCACAAAAAAGGGGCGTTTCCCGTGTCTTGTGCACAAATTGATCCCCATGAGTGTCACCTGCTTGAGTGATTAGTTATATCATGATAAAATGGTGTCTAAAATCTATAAAGAACATAATAAAAGTAACAGTAAATGCAACACTGCAGCAATATGACAAATTATTGTTCCATAAAAATGCTAAACGTGTGTTTTGGCACACTAAAACAATTTAACTCCAGCCTCACATTAGAGTTTAAGCTGGATCCATTTAAAAGTCCCACAGTCTAAAAACCCAAACGTGAAAAATGCTTCTGTCACAGATTAAAGGGAAATTTATCTGATTGAATAGATAGTCTGTGTGAGTAAACTATAAAAACATTCTATATTTCCTGCTTCACCAAAATAATACATGTAATCTCCAGTGACAGTGTGAGGCACAGTTTGAGCTGCTGTACCAATCAGGGAAAATGTGGCACTTTCAGTTGATTTTAAGATAGAAATGAACCTACCTCGCTCCAGACCAGGTGATGTATTACTGTGTTACCAAGGTGATATAGCCAGGTAAAAAGCCATGTTTATATCAGGAAGCTCTCAGAACACAGTCTCTGACTGTAAACAGTAAACACTGTGAACTGTTGATGAAGCCAGTGTGTGAATGGGTGGATGACAGGTTGTGTAAAGCGCTTTGGGGTCCTTAGGGACTAGTAAAGCGCTATACAAATACAGGCCATTTACCAAGCCATTCATTTTTCATTTTTCTCTGACCTACCTGCAACCAAACCACAGCTTTTGCACTACAATTTTGCCTCTGGCTAAAACTGGGTTGGGCCAGTATTTTGTTGTAGGAGAGATTACTTTCTATGCTTACCCGATTCTGCCCAACAGAAGAGTTTCATCATATTTTTAATCATAAAATAGAAGATGTAAACTGGGATTTAATATCACAGATACATCTGAGCCATGGAGGATGAAAAATGATATAAATAGACTAATAAATACTTGGATAAATGTCAAGACTAACAATGAAAATCTTAAATACAAACTTTCATAATAAAAATGATGAAATCAAAATGTGTCTCTATATTTCACCAGTTTCATTTTTGTCAGGCTGTTTTGTAATTTATTTATTTATTTCCTAAAGTAAGATAACGGTATTGTGATTGTCCCTTTACACTAACAATGTCGTTTTTATAAAGCTAGTTGTGTATTTATTCGTAAATGTGGCATTGTTTGTCCTCCATAACGGGCCTCTAGTCGCCTTCCGCTGACATACATTATGGGAGCACGGTGAGGGTGTGGACCAATCAGCCGGCGCCAACTGGACGCTGTCCCCGGAATGCTCTGTCTCCGTCCAATCAGAGACGAATGCGTGGAGGACTCCGGAACGAGTCGGACTTCTCGACCAATGAGGTGCTGGCGTAGCGTGACGTGGCGCCGGAAAGACCACACTGATCGTTCACTTTACCGGCGTCTGTGCAGAAGCGGCTGCGGTCCATGAGTGCGGAGTCTCCCTGTCCAACAGCGGTTAACCGGGCGGCATTCTGAGTGTTTATCCTCGCAGAAATGTTGTGTTTGAGCGGGTTGTCGGTGGCGCTCGCCCTCGCTCTCGTGCCGGGTTCCTCCGAAGCCTTGAAGGAAGGAGACTGTGAAGGTAGGTCCGTGTGCTAGCTTCAGTTAGCTTAGCTACAGCGACCAGGGTTCAACAACTTTTCAAAGACCTCCACCCGAAAGCGGTCTAAAGTCCACTGCCAGGGTTACCGTGGCGAAGGGAGCGGAGCTGGTGTTTACAGGGGTGTCACTATTCCAAAAAGAGGGGGGAGGAAGCATCCAGAGCTAATGTTCCCGTGTTACCAGAATAACGAGCTTCATCACTTCCAGTAAACCAAAACTCACCTGCAGACACACCTGGCAGCATCCTGTGAGCGCGAGCCACAGACGGGATATCTGCAGGCTGACACAGAATCAAACATCAGGATGTAAAAGTCTGAAGCTTCACCTGTGAAATGGTTGGATTGGCTGTTGTAGCCAGGTTGGAAATCACCTTAAAAAGTGACCTTGTGTTTGAGAACATGTAAATGAAGTGTAAAAACCAACGAGCCTTAAAGTCAGGGGCCTATCAGGACCCCAGTTTGTGCCACAAAGTGAGTTTTTTTTTAAGTCTAATATCTTTGCTCATATTTATAAATAGTCAGCATCAACAGGATGTGCCAATAGGTTGGATATAAAATAAAATGAAGTGTTTTGCAGGTATCATTATGACTTTATAACTATTGTACATACTGTTCCACATTATAAACAAGCCAGTCCTTCTTGGCCACTTAAACTATCTCAATATAACTGTTATGTTACATTTGTTCTACTTCCTGCTGCCCTCTTGGCTTGATCTCTCTTTTTAATGTCAATGAGAGTTTTACATTTATAAATAAAGAATATATTAGAGTCGCTTTGACAGAGACTGATGGAGCTTCTCTGTTTCTATCAGGAGAGGTGTGTTTGACATATGGTTCAGAGGTTGTAGGCCAACAAGTCATTTAGAGTAGTTTAAATACTGGAAATCACTTTTTGACCCACCAGTGGGAATCATCCTGAGGTCTGGTGGTGGTCTAACTTAAATAAAATAAGCTCTTTTAAACCTTATTTGTGTTTTAATCAGCTCTGACTGGATATTCTAGACATGCAGGTTTTATTTCTCACTGACTGTTGAATTTAACTTTCAGTCTCCCAGCAAATTCCAATTAAAGTGCGCAGGGTCTTTTCAGAAAGTCTGCGAGTGTCAGTATTTGCATCTAGTTGTTCTCCTTCATTCCTGATATGGAATAAGTTGTTTCTATCGTAAATCTCTGCTGCTTTCAGTTACTCTTTCAGGTTGCAGATGGCTCCGTACGTCCGTTGTCATTTCTGTATGATGACAGACTGTTTGTGAAAAACATAAATCTAAGTTTTTATCTGACAAAGTGTCAAATTCAGTTTTTATTCAATGAGGGAAAAAATGAATAAGAAGTCGTCACATTTTAAACATCCTAATTATTTTTTAAATAAAGGAAAATCTAATCTATATATCGATTGTACGGTACTACATATTTAATAAGATGAGGGACTTTGTTGTGACTGGCTTGTGTTTTTCTTTCTACACAAAGATTTAACCGCTCGTCGAGTTGACTTTTGTTTTCCTGTTTCAGTGTGCGTGACCTTCCTGGGGAAGTTTTATCAGTCGCTGAAGGACAAGGATGTAAAGTTTAACAGCGCAGACATCGAGAAGGCGCTCACGGCGAGCTGCAAAGACACCAAAGGCAAAGAAAATCGCTTTGTGAGTAAAACGCGTTTACATGTTTCTGGAAGCTGGAGGTGGTTGGATCGATTAAAATGAACCTGAGCTGGAGATTCAACATGTCAGAACAGGTGTGTGTGAATGAGAGTGAGGAGATGAAATGTTAGAGAGGCGAGGCTGAGATGGTTTGTGCAGAGGAGGGATGGTGGAAATGTTAAAGATTCATGGATGTAGTGAAGGAGGATGTGCCGAGATGGAGGCAGATGGTCCTCTAAGGTTTTGCAGTACAAGCTACAGGAATGAGTGTGATTAAATGCCCCCCCTCCCCCCACAACCATAATCCTGGTCAGTTAAACGAATTATTCAAATTTTATCACCATGGTTTGATGTCACCTGCCACAGCCCGGGTGTCAGGATCAGCACCTGCAGCTCTCTGATGTGGAAAGTGTCTGTGAGCTGAATCTTTTTTGCTGGTTTTCTGACTTTCAGACTAGTTTTCTCCTGTTTAAACACCCAGACAGTGCAAGTCAGGGGTGTCCAAACTTTTTTCACTGAGGGCCACATACATAAAAATATAGGAGGGTCTGGGCCACTTACTAGAAATTAGATATATAACCTTAACTTTAGTGTATTAAAGTTAGAAAAATCACTTAAAAGTGGTCGAATATGTTATATTGTTGAATATAATTAAAGACAAAACTGCCTTCATCACAGCTTTCCATAAATGGATCTTTATTGATTTATTCAGAAAAAGCTTTGGCAGCTCGTTCTCACAACAGCCTCAGATTTCTTCTTAGACAGAAGATTTACAGCACAGAGAAAAACCAATAAAGATGGGACGGGTACATTTCAAGTTATTAGGCTCAGCAA
This sequence comes from Maylandia zebra, assembly GCF_041146795.1. Taxonomy (NCBI): domain Eukaryota; kingdom Metazoa; phylum Chordata; class Actinopteri; order Cichliformes; family Cichlidae; genus Maylandia; species Maylandia zebra. The sequence continues at coordinate 40,864,461 of NC_135171.1, forward strand.
CACACCTATGAACGTTCGTTTGAAACCATTATCGACATTAACAGACTGAACTGGACTTAATAACAGGAGTGCATCATTTTAGTAAATTCTTCTGGTGAGTATCAGCTGCGCTGGGTATGTAAATCGGGCCGTCCAGCTGCGGTGCTGATCCGACGCCACTCGTGCCAAAAATCCGGACAAATGTTTCTTGATCAAGGAGCAGATCTGCATCAGATGAGATCAGCTGACTACGTGTGCGTGCGCTGTGCACAGCGGTGTGTACTCTGCGTGTTAACAAGAAAAACGCATATAAGAAAGTGGTGCACAAAAGCAGAGTAGTGACAAGACTCATGCGTATTATTGATATTTGAAGCATGTGCACATGCATGCTTATTAACACACGGGTACTGTGGAATATATTTTTAAAGCGCTCGTGCTCTCGTCCACTCCCCGCAAAAAAATAGCAGCTGTGCGGCGTCTGTGGCATCGGTGCTCTCATCGCATGCAATGGAGTAAAAATCAAAAGCGCAGCTTCATCAGACAGCTGCAGTTTAATGTTGGCTGACGAGTCTTCAGTGCGTCGCACGACTGGATTTCTGGACACGCTGACGTTGTTGAAGTCCTGCACTTTTTCCGGGCTCATTATTTCGGTGACTTTAATGAGGCCGTGTTTTATGAGGTCTCCATCTGAAAAAGGCTCGCCATGTCTCGCGATGAGTTGGGCGACCTCACAGCTCGCTATTGGAGCCTTTTCCTGGACTTTTTGAGCACGAAATAAATACTGCTGCTGACCCTGCAGGAGAGCTACGCTTTGCTTTAATTTCTGCTCTGGCTCGGCACCAGTGTCGGATGCACAGGCCTGATGTTTGGTTTCATAATGACGTCGTACATTATCCTCTTTCATAACTGCCACAGTTTCAGTGCAGATCAAACAGACACACTTCCCCTTGAGTTCTTTGAAGAAATCTTCACTCTCCCACCGTGTCTGAAATGTTCTGCACTCACTTTTCTACTTTTCGCTTCTTTGGTTCTGCCATGTTTAGTAACTTGGGGGTAAATTTCTTCTGTGATGTCCTTTTTGGTGGAGCAACTGCCTTGATCAACAGCAGCTCCCCCTGGTGTTAAAACTAAGAAGTGCAATGCACTCAAGCAAAAGTTGAAGTGCGGCCATATTCTATTCTATTTATGAAATTACTTGCGGGCCAATTAAAAATGGATCACGGGCCGCAGTTGGTCCGCGGGCCGGAGTTTGGACACCCCTGGTGTAAGTGAATGTGATCGCAGTTTATATGAAAATGTTTGAGTTCAGTCATGTTGTGTTTGGGCAGCTTGCCACCACTAGGGGGTGCAGCGCTGCTCCCTGGGACAGAGACCTTCCTGTGTTTGGTTTTTGTAAATGGACTCTTATGATGAACCGTTTGAAGCAGACGTTTTCTATTTTAGCACGTGACGCAGCAGAATCCAGCAGAGTGACCGAAGCCGCTCGTGTTTCATTCGTCTTTAACTTTTTGATTTCTCCTCCCTGTTCTGTGTTCAGTGTTACTACATCGGTGCAACGAGTGACGCGGCAACCAAGATGATCAATGAGGTTTCCAAACCGCTCAGCTACCACGTCCCCGTGGAGAAGATCTGCGAGAAGCTCAAGAAGAAGGACGGCCAGATCTGTGAGCTGAAATACGGTGAGGAGGGAAGAGTGCGGATCTTCTCGCCTAACAAACGGTTGAGCCCCACAGTTCAGGAAGTCAACAATAATAATAAAAAACAATAATAGTAGCTTAGCTGGTGTATTATTTATAGAATTATATTTTATTTATAAACCAGCTTTAAGAAAATACGTCCTTTGTTTGATACATGAAATCATCAATTTAACTGTGGCTGATCGATGAGTACCGACCCTTCAAAATAAGAGCGGTGAGTGTCTGAGATGATTTAAAAACGGCTGACGTGAATAAACTGTCGCTCACAGAGACGGCGCAGCTGCTCGTAGACAACACGTGGACTCATGAATCCACATGAATCAGCCGTGCTCTGATTATTTCAGTCTTATTGATTTTTTTTTTCTTGCTTTCCTTGCAGATAAACAGTTGGACCTGACCTCAGTGGACCTGAAAAAGCTTAAAGTGAAGGACCTGAAGAAGATCCTGGAGGAGTGGGGCGAGTCGTGCAAGGGCTGCGCTGAAAAGTCCGACTTCATCCGCAAAATCACAGAGCTGATGCCCAAGTACGCGCCGGCAGCCGCCAACGCACGGACAGACCTGTAAAAACATAAATATATGGACTCTGATCAGACTGCAATCCAGCGCAGAGAAGAAGGCGGAGCGGGAGTTTTGTTGGGCATGCTTGTTTTGTTTTTTTAATATTTGAAGAGGCAGTTTCAGAAGTATAGATGTTAGCGTAGTCCTGATCTGTACTTCTAAGTGAGGGAGAGCCAGCAGCAGCTGTAGTTAATAATCTTCACAGTGACTGCCTAAATAAGACCTCCAGTTTTCTTCACCACATTGACTCGGATGTTTATAAATTCTAAGTGTGTGCGACTGAGCCGTGATGAGGGAAATTCAAACAGTAAGAGGAGCCTGGAGTGACCGAGGAGCCAAACATGGAGAAACCTGTAACGAGTTACCTGTACATTTATGTGAAGATCAAAACAGGAGCTGCTGATGGAGAATTCGGCTACTTTTCATTTGTCTAAATGTCAAAAAATAATAAATCCAGACTAAAATAAGATGATTGGGTTTGGATCTCCTGATCGTTGCCATCGTATTGGTTCCCAAACAGGTGCTCAGAGCGGCGTTTCCTTTAAATTGGGGAAAATACTCAGATACAGAAAAGATACCAGAGCTAGGCTCATGTGGCGGAGAGGAGGAGAACACGGGGAGATGATGTCACCTGGAAGTTTTCCTGAGGAGGAGACGTTTAAAGTTTCTGGTCGGAGAAGCTCCTCCCACAGATCCCCTCTGACATGAGCTCCGCTGTTTCCATGGTGACTGCAGGACGGGTGGATGTACTGAGACTTGTGGGTGATCCTGACATACTGAGTGTTTGTTCAGCTCCACCCTGCCGTGATCTGTTTCAGGAAAGCTACAGTTTGTGTTTCTGTTCTCGTTAGATTGAAGGTCTCTGCAGAATCGTCCCGTCACCTTCTCGGCCAGTGAGAAAGCTCCGCCTCCCTCAGGTTAAAATGACTGTTCAGGCCCCTCCCTCCTCCACCATCCTCTCTGGTGTCAAGTACAGAAAAAACCCTGCTTTTCCCTGGAACGTTCCCACTTCTACTGCGCTGTTTGGATCATTTGTGCTTGCCGCTCGGGTTTGTTAGGATTTACGAGTGGCCCCGGGTCGAGTGCGGCGCTGGACTTCACGGCTCTTGGAAAAAGATTAGCACAAAACTTCAAACCACCGATGACAAGTGTGGGTGACTGTCAGCAAAGCAGGAAACTTTATTTAGGATAATATTTAAGGGTTTTTTCTCTTCAATTTCTAATAAATAAATACAGTTTCTGACTTTTTTACATCCACCTTTGATGTCGCTCACTCAGACACTTCATGTGTTCGTGGTCCCTAAACGTTGGGAAAAAACCATTTACCGTGTTCTCTCTCACATGTGGTGGAACTGAACTGCCCCTCCACTCTGGACTGCGGCGGCGTCTCGATGGACGCTGGATGAAACTTGTTTTGTTTGACATAAACGGATGACCTGTAGCTAAAGGTGGTGATAAAAGCTGTGTGTGATGCTTCATATGAAAAATGAAAACTTAAAATATGCTGTTGTCTCACAGTGACTTTTCATGTAAGGCAGTGTCATTTGTTACAACTGTACTATTCTACTTTTTCATTAAAATATGAAAAGCTCCAGGCCCTGCTCTCTGTGATGCACTCACACCTGTGTAGCACTTTGTCTACGTCTCACACTCCACACCGCTGCTTCTGAAAAAGCCTAATGGCTGCCTTTGGAAGGAAGCTGGAGGAAAACCAGTCACAAGCAGAAAAACATGAGTTTGTTCTTCTCTCCTGAGCATGATCGAACACTTTCCACTGACTTAGTTTAAAACATGAAAGCATGTCTCTCATTAGCTATGAACTACTACTCCCTGTATCACTCCTGGATATTTGGGAATACGCTGGAAAATTACCCCCCAAAATGTCTTTATTTCAAACAGAAAATTACAGAACAAAGATCTTGTGCACATCCCAACAAGCAACAAAGCAGAGAAATAAAGGTGCATGAATGATATAAAGTATTGGCCACAAAGAATCGCCATTTTTAGTGATACTCATGAATGTTGTAATTGCTTAGTGGAGAAGAGAGAAAATTAAATATAAAATCCAATAAATATGTAAGAAGTGCAGTTTACAGCAGGATAAAATTAGCCCCGACTTTGTATTCCATAATAACGCGTCCGGCGTCATGACGTCCGCCACGGTTGCGTCATCACGTCTCCGCCCTCCAGAGGGAACGCGCACATTCCTATTGTCCAAGATGGCGGCGCTGGTGCAGACCCTCCGACGCTGATATGTTTTTAACCGACTTTGTGCTCGTTTCTCGGCGTGTGTGCGGTCACCCAGCGGCCCGGGGAGAAGCGTGTGTTTGCCGTAGCTGCCGTCTGCAGCCTCAGCGTCGCTAACAGGCCTGGACTTCGCTGCCCGGGCCCGGATTCCCATCGCAGGCTCCGAAAAGTTTGAGCTCCATCATCCTTTGAAAATGAAGCGGCAGGCCGGGAGAGAGGCGAGCCCGTCCAGGGCCGCCGCCAAGCGGATACGGGAGCGGGAGAGTGCGCGGAGAGAAGAGGTTCCACCGCCGCCCCCACCGCTGGCCCTGCTGCTGGCAGACAGCCGGGGATACCACCGCCGGAGCCGCAGCCGCGAGCGGGAGAAGCCGCGGCTCCGGGAGGAGCGGGCTACCGCCCTGGAGCTCCACCACCGGCACGAACTCAGCCTGCTCGGCCGGCCGCCCCTCCGCACCGCCGCGGCCGAGCTTCCAGCCTCCCGCCCGGGCACGCTGGAGTACAAGACGCTCCTCATCAGCAACCTGGGCTCGCAGGTGTCAGACGAGGACGTGGAGGACGCGCTATTCCACGAGTTTAAGAAGTTCGGGGACGTCAGCGTGAAGCTGTCGCACACCCCCGAGCTGGGCCGGATCGCCTACGTCAATTTCCGACACCCGGAGGACGCCAAGGAGGCCCGGCACGCCAAGTCCTCCAGGTTAGTGCTGGGAGATCGGCAGCTTAAAATCGAACCCATGTACGTGAGGAGGCGGAGCGCCACGCCGCCCGACGTCGGGTATTTACCTGTGCACGCGCCCTACCCGTACCGACAGCGCTCCCTGTCCCCTCCCGTGCCCGGCGTGAGCAACATCAGGGACCTCCGGGCCCGCCACTACGCCCTGGAGCAGCTGGGCCTGAGCCGGGAGAGGGAGAGGCTGCTGGATTATTACGGCATGCTGGATGAGCGGGGTCGGCCCTACGGCTTCCCCCCCATGCCCGTGGTGGAGGATTTAAAACCTGAGGACGACCAGAGGGCCACCAGCAACCTGTTTATTGGAAACCTGGACGGTAACGTCACAGAGGCCGAACTCAGGAGGGGCTTTGACAAGTATGGCATCATAGAGGATGTGGTGATTAAACGTCCTTCACGTGGGCAGGGCGGGGCTTACGCTTTTGTGAAGTTTCAAAATCTGGACATGGCGCACAGGGCCAAAGTAGCCATGCAGGGGCGGCTGATCGGAGGCAACCCCATAAAAATTGGCTATGGCAAAGCCAACCCCACCACCCGGCTGTGGGTGGGCGGGCTGGGGCCCGGGAACTCTCTGGCCGCCCTGGCTCGGGAGTTTGACCGTTTCGGAAGCATTAGGAACATAGACTATGTGAAGGGGGACAGCTTTGCTTACATTCAGTACGAGAGTCTGGACGCCGCTCAGGCCGCCTGCACACAGATGAGGGGCTTTCCTCTGGGGGGCCCCGAGCGCCGCCTCAGGGTGGACTTCGCCAAAGTGGAGGAGAGCCCCTCTCGTCCGTTTCCTCCTGGCTACCAGCCTCCCGTGGCGCTGCCCTCTCACTACGACCTGCTCGGGGAGGCATACAGCCGCCATCGCAGCCTGGAGCGGGAGCTGAGGGGGGCCAGGGACCGCCTGTCGCCGCCCTCTCACAGCCTCCTCTCCCTCCGGGAGCGGGAGAGGGCCCTGCTGGAGAGAGACTACCCCACCAGCCCCACACGAAGCCTGGAGAGGAGGACGGCAGGCGTGGAAGCGTTCGGGAGGAGCGGGCGAGGAGCCAGGAGCCGCAGCAGGAGTAGGGAGCGCTGGCTCAAGGAGCGGGAGGAGAGGAGGAGCCGGAGAAGAAGCCGGAGCAGGAGCGTGTCCGCTGAGAGGCAGACGGAGGAGCGGGAGAAGGAGAGGGTGAGGTCCAGGGTTCGCGGTCCACTAGGCACCGTCTCTCCTGATGCGAGCCCAGACCGAGCTCGGGTCAGAGCGCCGGACTCCACCACGGAGCCACGAGACCACTCCCCTGACAGCGGCGGAGGGGTGCGGCACTCCACCGCAGCCACTGCTGCCAGTGAAGAAGATCCCCCGTCTGGCCGCCACCACAGCAAGAGGTCCTCCAGCGACCATGTCAACAACAACAACAACAACCACCACCACCATCGAAACAGCGAGATCATCACCACCGGCTCCCCCGCTGCCATCCACACCAACACCACCTCCCCCCCGAGCACGCTGTCTGAGTTCGCCCAGACGGCGCTCTCCAAGACGTGGCACGGCTTCTTCGCCTTGAAGAACAGTAGTTTCCCCACCGACCTGTACCTGCTGGAGGGCGGGGCGGCGTTCTTCAGCGCCGTGATGAAGGACAGCCCGAAGCTGCAGAACCAGCCCAGCCAGCTAAAGATCGCCCAGCGGCTCCGCATGGACCAGACCCGGCTCGACGAGGTGTCGCGCCGCATCAAACTAGGCCGCCCGGACAACTTCGCCATCCTGCTGGCCCTCCAGGGCCCCGTCGACCGCCAGGCCCCCGCCCCCGAGCCGGGCCTGCAGGTGCGCTTGCTCCGTCACCTGGTGACGTACCTGCGGAACAAAGAAGCTGCTGGAGTCGTGAGCCTCCCCGCTGTAAAGGAGGGCGCGCCGGGGGCCATGCTGTACGCCTTTCCGCCCGGCGAGTTCTCGCAGCAGTACCTGCAGGCTGCCAAAAGGACTGTGGGTAACCTGGACGAGGAGCACATGGTTATTGTGATCGTCAATGACACTAACTGAACCTGCACAGGTGTGAGCGCAGAGGAATACTTCCATGTTGTTTTTAGACAGAAAAGCATTATTATTGTTTTACTCAGTATGTTATGAATGAAACACGGCGAGCTACACTACGTCTGCGGCGCCCTCGGGGGCTCGTGGAAAATGCGTTATTATAAAACACTTAAATGAGGCTAAAACGCTGCACGCAGGCAGTGCTTGGTCCCGGCAGGAAGTAGAGTTTATTGTGGAAGTCGTATCGTGAGAAATGCCCGTTTGTTACACGTGTCCGTGCGATTATAAACACGCCGCCGCCACCTTATCGACGGGGAAACTTGACCCAGCCGACTGCCAGACAGAATAAAGCAGGAAAAATATTACAATAAATATTCACTTCTAATAAGACATAATCATGAAGCAGTGAACCAAAACGATCTTAAAGGTCACGACTAAAAAAAGTCCGAATTAATACAGAAACTGGATGTTTGACTTGTTGAACACATAAAACCAAAGTTTAATATTAAAGTCACAAAGTTAAAAAAGTCAAACTTTGCTGTAAAACCACAGCATAAAAATTATCTTTAAAAAGTTTGATCATTATTTCTATAAATTATTGTGGTTTATGTGTCAAAGGTACAGAACATAAAGTAGGATGTTTAAATAAAAAAGTGAAGTTTTAGATTTGGAAAGTAATGTTTCTAAAATCCATGCGTCACTTTGATATTTAAGATTAAAAGCACATTTTTGACTTCATGTATTTCTGTCCTTATCTTGAATGTGATAAAGGCCACGCCCCCTCAGAGCTCAGGTGTCGGCTGACCCCGCCCTCATCCTCTGATCACTTCAGTATCCTTAAATGATGAGAAAATACAATACAAACAGGAAACAGACAAAGGTCCCCTTCAAAACAAAAGCTGCGCCTTTTTAAACGTGTGCTTCAAGAAGAGCAGAAGCTCAGAGATAAAATATTAAAGACAAGAACACAAAAAAACCCTTTTTTCATGATTATCTGGAGTCACGATAACGGAACAAGCCGACGTTAAATCATCAGAGTCTAAAGATTTGAAATGTATGGATTTTATATATAGTAGTAAAATGTAAAATCTGATGTTTCTCTCCAGACTTTCACATCTGATTGACTAAACTGAGGCCTCATCTAATTTAATTCAAACATTTTATTTTTATCAAAACTGCATTTTACTCCTTTTTGACTTTTAATATCATTAGATTTGCTTTGAGAATCATAAATGTGACGTCAGGAAGCACGTTTGGTTATTCTACTTCTTAGTGTTCTTATTGTTTGTTAATGATGAGGATTTATTTTAATAATTACTGAGGCTTTTTCTGCTTCGTGCTCTTCTTCGAACTGCTCAGTTTTCACATCGTCTAGTCGCCGCCAGCTGTTGAGCACATCTGCACAAGTAGGACACTGAGAGCAGGAAGTACCCTCAGACTAAACTGTCATTTCTCACGATACGAGTACACACACTTATCGCTCAGAGCAGCACTTTTTCTATTCTAAGCTGTTACACACAACACTAAACCCCGACAGGAGTCTTCGTGCGCTCTCTGAACTGTACCGAGCTGCCCCGAATGTCCGAGCCGAGCAGCACCGGGTGGTTTTATTCAGAGTACTGTAAACCGAGGGGGAAGCGGCACTTTGTCTCCCCCTGTTGGCTTCTTCTGGGACTTTTTTTGGTTAAGTGAGGCCGGTGGATTCCCAACCCTCCGTCCCCACCGCTGTAAAGTTCATGTTAGTTAGTGTTTTTATCAATTTAAAATCATTCCAGGTGTTTTGTTTGGAAGCTGTACGAGTGTGTTCGATGTTGCATGCAGGAAAAAAAGTTTGGTTTTGTCAGTCAACAAAACAAAAAGAAACGCCAGCTTCTCCAGGAAGCTGCTGATGTTTGATCATATTACTGGTTTTATATTGTACACATTTATACCTTTTATTGGATTTTAATACATCAGTCCATCTGTTATCCACACCTGCTTCTTTGTTTTTATGTTTTCTCCCTTAAATTGTCATTTTTCTGGTCAATTTTAGTCAAATAAAACCTTTTAACCAATGATTCAAGGGCTGATTTTAAGACCATTCAGATGTAATGAGTAAAACAGTTTGACACTAAATTATGTGAGAGGTGAAAATGTGGCGGAATAAATAATGAAGCCAGTAAATTACAGTAATTAGAATAAACAGTTGAAAAAGTAAAGAAGCTTTGAGTTGAGCTGAACTGAGTTTCTTATACAGCTCGATGGTGTGAGAGCGACTCGGTCCGTGTTTATGCTTTAATGATGATGAAGAAAAGCACAAATATAAGGAAGCCTGTTAATGCCAGTAAGACAAAAAATTAGGATGAAGATTAGCCGTGATTTTATTTTTTTGTTTACTCGTTTTCGGTCATGTCCAAAGTCATAATGAAAATGTTAAAGAGTGAAATTAACTTTGGCTTTATGACCCAACGCATGAGTTTTATTTTTAAATAATTAAATGATTCGGTGTGTTGTTTAAATTCTGGTATTTTCTCTCATTTTGATAAAAAAATAAAAATAAAAAAATCAAAGTTGTGCTGAAAAAATTATATTTTTTCAGTTTCCACTTCTTTGACGTTTGTTCATGATTTTTATATATCACGGCAAGAAAATCATGGCAATAACTGTTCTTATGTTTTTGTTTTTTTAAATTTTGACTTAAAACTAAATTGTAATTAAGTCACAAGCTTGACTTTCTAAACTAAAAGATAAAATATCTTTCTTGTAAATAAAATAAAAATAAATTTGTATATATTTAATAATGATGGTTAGCCTCCATGCAGTGCTGAATTGGAAGAAAATGAATTGACAGCTTCTGTTTTCTGTTTTAGTTTGTCTTTTCTTGACATTCATGGGCTTCCGTACTTTTAGTCTTTCCAAGCGTTAATTAAAAAATTATGGCGGGAACATTTCAAACTCTCCAGGATGCACCTTTGAATATTATTTGAACACTTCCTTAAAAAACAGCTTGAAAACTGTAACATATGAATAAACAAATAAGTCAATCAATGAAAAGAATTGATCAGATTTCACTTGTTTGAGTTTCCCTTAAAGGTTTGTGATGTGAGTGAAGATGCCCCCCCCCCTCCTTTCTTTAAATCAAACAAAATTGATGTCATACATTTGTGCTGCTGTCATTTTAAAGATATTAGTACGTTTCTAAAGGTCATCCAAGGTCAAGGTGCTGAACTAGCTATTATTTTTTATTTTGAAAAAATAGTTTTAAACTTGAGGCTCGACGGTTCATGCATTTAGCTTTGCTAACAGGAAACATGCTTACGTTGTTCTGATAGTTTTGTATGTTGCAAATAAAGTTTTGTTCTCTGACAGAAAACATATTTTAACTATTATAAGTTAACTTCGTTTTTTACTTTTACAGAGTGATGATGATAAAAAATATCCAGTATTGGTTTATGTTTCACAACCTTTTTCACAGTGAAGATGTGGCCTGAATGACCTCTGGAAACTTTTATTAAACGTAGTACAAACGTTTGGCATCAAGTTTATTTGATTTGAAGAAGGTGGGTTTGTCGCTCTGTGCCGTGAAGACAGCTCCTGGTAATCTGGACGTTACGATGTCCATGTCCACTGTAAATATTTTCCACACCTCCCAGAATAAATGACTGTGATGCAGTACGTCCAGCACATTTACGAAGAATTTTACTTTATAATTCTCATGGTTAAAATATAACGCGTGATCATTATGATCAAATTAGCAGTAATACTTTGTTCAGTGTGTGTCGCCCTTTTTGGAAATAAACTGAAAATAGTGCCAAAAGTGAACAAACGACCACGTTAAACACATTATTGGTGTGATATTGAAATTTGATGTTCAGATGTGACTCTCATCAATGTGACAGCCTTAAATGAATCAAATGCATGTCAGCATATTAGAGCCATCATTACCCGTTTATGTTTGAGTCCTAAATCACCAAAAGTTTATGTTAAAACTCATTTTAATAATTATTCCTGTTATCAAATTATCTTCAGATTTTTTTACAGTATTAATAAGAAACAGGAAATGGCAAAAATCACATGTCAGCACTCAGTGAGGTGTTATTATTATTAAAAGAAATAAAGTCTTTAATGTTATGGTTTATTTTCCTTTTTAGTCCCTTTTAGAGTGTTTACATGTAACCCAGCTGTTGGTCTGTCAGTGCACCTCTTTAGAACAATTAGCCGTGTATGGAAGCCTATTTATGCCAAAAAGAGAAAGGTTTTTGAATCCTATACAGTGGGTGAAATATTCATTTGATCATCTGGTGAATTTGTGACTTTAGAAACGAACATTCTCTCGTTTTTATGGGAGTTTTATTTTAATGGAGACGTTACATAAGAGTTATAAACTGAATTCTGTACGACTGAGTGAAATAAGTGCTTGATCCTTTAAAACCAGTCAGAATTGTTCCTCCATGACCTTGTGACAGCCTCCTGATCTTAACTCATTGTCTGCATAAAGCACAGCTGTTCACAGAATCGGTTTCTTCCATGCTCTCTGCCACTGTGAGCAAAACCACCGAGCTGTGGAAGGACGTCAGGGACGAGTCACGAAGCAAAGACCTGCACGAGGCTGGGATGGAGAACAGGACCGTCAGCGACAAGCCCGATGAGAAGGTGGCAACTGTTGGTGTGATTATTCAGAAATGGAGAAATGTGAACGCCCATCGATCGTCCTCGGCCTGGAGCTACATTCAAGGATGGCCATGAGAAAGGTGGCGTATCGGCCCAAAACTACGTGGCAGGAGCTTGTTAATGATTCAAAGGCATGTTTGACCACAATCGCCGAGAAGACGAGCGGTAACACGCCACGCCGTGATGCAGGGTTCCTGCTCAGGAAGGCCCGTCCGACATTTTTAAGACATTTATCAGAAAGTTGAGTTACTGTTAGTAGAACTGAAATCTGTGATGCTGTTCTTGCTCGTCACCCACACGTTTGTTCGGCAGCCAGAGATTATAATAAATTCTAATAAATCACCTAAAATTCTCCCCAATGAGAGAAAAATGAGCAGAAGCATCTGCACTGAAACTCAAATCATCACAAAGCAGCTGCTGAAACGAGCGTTTGAATTACGTTAGGGAGAAAGAGAGAGCAGGTCAGGCTGGAGTTTAGCTTCCTTTTGTGCTCCGTGTATTTACTGACCCAGGAATTCTCACTTAGTCAAACAGGGTTTCACAGGTCACTGTTTCACCGTCTTGAATGAAAGAAGAACAATATCTGAACACAAGGAGGCAGCACGAGCACAGAAAAGGCCGAGGTGGGCTGGACTCAGACACTCTGATCCTTCCCCGACATCCGAGGCGTCCGCAGGGATTCGTCTGAGCCCAGACTCTGAACACGGGGGGCAGCCAGGAAGCTGCTGCTGGTGCAAACACGCCTCAAACATTCCCAGTGCTGAAAAACTAGAAATGTTGATGGTGCGTTAGCCCGAAGCATCGGGGTGGATGTCAGTGAAGACTCAGGGAACAGATCCTGTTACCCTGCAGTAAAAACATGAAAGCTGTCAGGACACGTTCCTGATTTTCCTGTTTATCACAAATCAGTGTGATTATTTTCATTCATTTAGTTTGATATTAACGGGTAAAACAGTGAAAGGAGAAAAATGTGGTGATGTTTGGGTCGCTGTTTGCTGCTAAAATAAACTGAAGATGTGCGGCCAGGCGACCAGATCAGCGGCGCCAGTTTGGCTGAATTAGCCGGCTTCATCCACTTAAGACGGGATTTTGCTGCGAGACGCAGCCTGCAGGCCGCTGGGGTTGGAGACCGCGCCAGTGTTTGTTAATACGAGCCAGAAAAATGAGCTCGAGCTCAGGTTTGATCCCAGAAACCAACCCCGAGGAATCCTCCCCATCTTTCCTCTTTCCTTCTACTACTTTTCTGCTCCACCCTCTCTCGCTCTCAGGTGTACCAGGTGGACTCATCGATGTCTCTCCTGTCCCAACATAAAGGAGGATGGGGGCATGCAGCCTCCCTGCATGCCCAGATCCCTGCGTCTTTGCGGGGATTTATTGTCTCGCCTTTTGTGCTGGAAGTCCTGGAAGTCGAATTTGTTCTGTCAGCTCGGTTTTCATATCTCATTAGTTTAGAGAGAGACGCTCTGGGTCCTACTGCCCATCATGTTGGTGGCACTTTCACCTTTTTGTTTCATTTTGTGTCCAAACCGTGAGGGCAGCTTTTGTGTTTGGGGACTCTGAGAGGACGAGCCATGAAGAGCGGCCCGCTTATATCATCGTCTCAGGATTTTCTTTACTTGCACAAGAAATAAAGTGCAGTCGCAGAAAATCTATGACTTCAGCCACCCGCGAGCAGTGTTGGGCAAGTTACTTTTAAAAAGTAATTAGTTATAGTTACTAGGTACTTTTTCAAAAAAGTAACTGAGTTACGGTATTATAAAAGTAACTAATTACTAGGAAAAGTAACTATTGTGTTACTTTAAAAAAGTGTTTAACCTTCTGGGGTCCAGGGTGTAATTGGCTGTTTTGACTGCTTGTGATTTTCTTCTGCATCTCACCTTTAAAAACTGTTTACTTGCCTTGTTTGGTCTCATCCTTTTCAGCACAACCTCACGTGTCTGAAGCTGATCGTTTCTTCTTCTGTGGTTTTTGACCTCACGTGTCTGAAGCTGATCGTTTCTTCTTCTGTGGTTTTTGACCTCACGTGTCTGAAGCTGATCGTTTCTTCTTCTGTGGTTTATTCCGTGTTCCCTCCCTGTTCGGTCGAAACACTTTTTCCTCGCGTGTTCTTCTGGTTTGTGTCTCCGTGTAACATCTTTTATTTTCGGTTTTATTTTGAAGCGTATTTTTCTGATGAGGTTTACATCCTGTTCAGAATCAGAGAAACGTTATTGATCCCAGAGGGAAATCGAGTTGTCATAGCAGCAAGTATACAACAAACAACAAGCATTCATATAAAATGAGAGTTACAGAGTTATGATAGATACATATTAAGATAAAGAGATAAATACAGAAATATACATATAAATATAAAAGTATGTGTTGTACAAAGTGACAGGATGCACTGTGATTAATCCTGTTCCACATTTGTGGATCTGACCCGTCTGACAGCAGCAGAAGGAACGACGTCCTGTAACGTTCCCGACAGTCAGGTTGAAGGAACCTGTTGCTGAAACTGCTCTTCAGATTGTCCGGTGTGTTATGGAGGACAGGCAGTCTGTCGCTGATCACCTCCTCCAGGGTGGCTCTTATTGTCCCTCCTGTGTGATGATCCCTTGCTGTTCACGCCTGTGTGATCAGTCCCGTGCTTCCTCTCCTTTGGCGTGTGCTCTTAGATATTCAAGCTGTTTCCTGCTACCGGAAACTGTCACATCTTTCTTTCCCGTCCACAGCTCATATGTTACACTTCATCCACCTCTGCCCTTCAGTGTTGGTATTTCTTTAGTATCTTTCACACTAAAATATTCACATATTTTCATGTCACTGTTGTTTGAGATGGGTGCACATATTTCATTTTATACAGAAGATGAGCAGGAAATGGAAGAATCCATCAGTGGACTGAAAGCAGGGGACATGACTATTTGTTGTGTTTGTTTTTGTGCGAGGTGAGGGTTAGCTCGTGTTATACATCCACCCGTGTCTGTTAGGTCAGATACGTTAATCTTTAATGAGGTTTTGTTTTGCTGACCTCGTTTTGGGCTGAGCTCTGTTTAGGATTTCATTACACTCTTCTAGATGGAAATTGTTCCAATGTGTTCATCCAATTAAAAAGGGCTTTTTACACCATCATCCTCGTCTTTCTGCTCGGTCACACATGGGCGTGAGTGAGACACGAGAGTGGAAAGATCGTGATGACGAGAAGGAGAAAATTCACGTCCCACAGCACGAATGATCCCATCTGATGAGGTCATGATTCTCTATTCTCAAACTAAATGATTCGTTTTAGCCGACAGGTTATAATTTATAACACAGCAGGCACGAGTACAGTGAAAGGATCATGATAAGTAAGTCAGGCTTATTTAATCTACAGAGCAGTAACTCCAGTTTTGTCTGTCCTTTACAAAACGGTCCATGTTGGGAACACTCGACCTATTTCTTTACTAACTTGTGCATCATCGTCTGCTCTGTGCAGCGGCTGCTGTGGAATCTATCGACTAAATTCAGCTCATCTGTTGCTCCGCAGGTGATTCTGAGTTTCTCCAGATTGTGCCGGCGGCTGAAAAATATCTCCCTGGTTTCCTCTCGTTATCAGTCCTGCTCGGTCTCTCTGACAGCACCACCATCAGCTGCTTCTGCAGGGTTTTGCGATACAGGCGGGAAACGGAGGCCCGATGAAATGTTAATGTGGAGTCTCTGGAGATTCAATGAAATCCATTCAGGGAACGAGTAAGAAATGCCAGACGAGCTCTGTGAAAGTCAGAGTGTTGGAAACATCGACTGTTCTCTGTTCTTCTTTCTGTGGTTCTCAGCTACTCCAACAATAGCTTCTTCTTCTCTTTATTATTATTATTATTATTATTATTATTTTAGCTCCTCCTTTTAGGGATCATCTGCCTCCATCTCCTCCTATCCCAGCATCCTCCTCTGTTACACCAACCCTCTGGATGTCCTTCACTACACCCATTCTTCTCATTTCTGATCCATGCTGCTCAGTGAACATCTGAACATCTTCAGCTCGGCCTCCACCCTCTCCCAACCACCACAGCAGCTCTCACCACCATCTTTAAACCTTCCTTTCACTCTTGCTGCTCTCCTTCTGTCACACATCACCAGACAGTCGTCTCCACCCGCTCCACACCTCAACCTGTCTCTCTGTCCTCGTACACCTGCACCACGCTCACACACTTCTCTGCCACTCCTGACTTCCTCTCGCAGTACCACAGTTCCTCTCTCTGCAGACAATCATCTGCTTTCTCTGATCCACAAAGACACAGTGAAGCTCCGTCTAACCTTCTGTAAACTTCTCCATCAACACTTAGCTCATAGTTAGGGTTGGACCAGGTGACCCTGAATCCTCCCTTAGTGATGCTGCAGTAGGTGTAGGCTGCTGGGGATTCCCATGATGCACTGGGCGTTTCTTCTTCACTCACTATGTGTTTATACGCCGCTCTGCTTTTAATCATTAGTTATTATTAATCTGTGGCTCTCCTCGACAGCGTATCTTTGTCCTGTCATATCTTTAATATTGTAGGGTCTGTTCAGTTGAATTCAGTTTAATGATATAGCACCAATTAACAACAACAGTTACTTCGAAGTGTTGTAAACAATTCTGAACCACACACATCGCTGACAACCTAACTCTGACCCTCCTCATTCAGAACGTGTAATAATAAACCACATACCTTCACATTTCTCCCAACAACGTTACTTTCAGAGGGTTAAAATGCCCCGAAAGCTTCTGTTGAACTCGTCCGTGCAGGGGTAGTGGTCTCACATCTGGATTGTGGCAGCTGGAATCAAACTGAATGTGACAGAACATGTCTGTGAGAGCTTTAGGAGAATAGAGCTGCTTTCTGGGCGATCGTGGCTCAAGAGTTGGGTGTTCGCCTTGTAATCGGAAGGTTGCCGGTTCAAGCCCCGGCTCGGACAGTCTCGGTCGTTGTGTCCTTGGGCAAGACACTTCACCTACTGGTGATGGCCAGAGGGGCCGATGGCGCGATATGGCAGCCTCGCCTCTGTCAGTCTGCCCCAGGGCAGCTGTGGCTACAACTGTAGCTGCCTCCACCAGTGTGTGAATGGGTGGATGACTGGGTGTGTAAAGCGCTTTGGGGTCCCTAGGCGGGACTAGTAAGAGCGCTAAACAAATACAGGCCATTTACCATTTCATTCGAAGGAGAATCAAACAGCTTCCGTATCTGGGCCTCTTATCCAGCTGTAAACAAAGTGAGGTAAATCTATGAATGACACAAGTGAAGTGGACAGTGGGAGACATTTTCAGAATTCATGTTTCATCTGAAACGTTGCTGCGAGCAGAGAAGCGACGTGCTCGACAGCACGGTGCACACACGGAGCAGCACAAGAGATTTCTAACAAGCCCTGAAGAGGGATGAGCTCACTGCTGATGCTGATGAATGCTCCCTAAATATCACAGCTGTCTGCCGTGCAGAGCACAGGGTGATGGAGGAGGCGGTGCTAGTTACGAGACGATGGAAACTAAAAACATTTTGATATGAGGAGAAGAAAAGACAGCTGAACAGGTTTAAGGAGAATAAGAAGAGCAGGGAAGTCGGGAATAGAGCAGGATATATAGTGCATGAAAAAAACACGAGGCTGTGCTATGAGGTAGAAGGATGAGACTTAAAAGGCAGACATGAGGAGTGGGAGGAGGAAGAGGAGGGCGGATGTCTGCTGATCAAAGTGCCAGAGCAGAAGGAGAGAGAGAAACAGCAAGCCTGTGCCAGGGAAAAGCAGGAGGAGGAAGACGCTGGAGAGGATGTAAGCAGGATGAAGGAAAACTACCCAGAGTCGAGATGAAGATGAAGAGACGCGATCGTCATAGAGGAACAAGGAACATAATTCAGGCTGATTTTAATGGATCAAACTGGCTAAAATGAACCAAAATGAACACAGATTCCTGTCCTGCGCAGCAGTGATGAGGTTTTTATTGCTCACTTATAAATCAGGATATATCGTGAAGCTCAACAAGACAAACAAGCAACAGAACACAGATTTTCATGTATTCATTCATAATGTCATGTCTTTATTACCACCATCTAAAAAAAGCACAGTCTGCCTCTAACAGACGTCTGCCTAAAGGACTCGGATCAGGTTTCCCATGAAACCCTGTGACGCTCACACTTCCCAGTGCATGGAAGTCAGCGTCAGTGAGCAACACTGGCTAACGTTAGCTTACAGACAGAGTCCACTGATCGCTAGCATGAACACACAACCGAAT
Organism: Maylandia zebra; assembly: GCF_041146795.1. Classification (NCBI taxonomy): domain Eukaryota; kingdom Metazoa; phylum Chordata; class Actinopteri; order Cichliformes; family Cichlidae; genus Maylandia; species Maylandia zebra. The sequence goes on from NC_135171.1 coordinate 40,882,532, forward strand.
ATCAGTAACATCTCATCACAGTTCACAGGTTACCGTAAAATGACAAATGTTTCGTCGAGCACAGTTCAGGCAAACACCTGCTGGATGATGACTGAAGTTTGACTGAATTCTGTGGACGAACAAATGGACACCTCGCTGTTGATGATTGGCTCTAAACATGCAGGCATCTGTGAAAAAGAGGGTAACGTATACACCGTCTTATGACTGGACACAGTGTAGATAAATGCCATCGTGCAGCAGGAAGAAGAAGCAAACGTCATTCAAGAGAACGTCTGACATGATCCACGAGGTTGGTCATTAATCTGCTGCTGTGGGTTTTCGATCTGTCGCTGTGAAAAGTCTTTTACACGAAGAGCGCTGAGAGAAACCTGGAGAGGCCGAGAATGACCACCGAATAGTTTTTAAGGCGCTTTGGGTGTTTCTCTTAAATCAAAGATAACACAAATGACTGGAACACCACATAAGGACAAAAGTGGCACTCAGCATAGTCAATGCTGGACTGATATATCATGAAGCAGAGAGGCCACACAGTGCACCAACCAGGCTCCACATAGATGTGCTGCAGCTGTGTTTTTAAGGGGCGAGAGGTTTCCCAGATCTCCTTTCATGGAAACTTGGAAACGAGGTTTGAGCACAAAGAAACATTTAGTTTGCAGAAAGATGAGTTGCAGGAAAGAAGGAAGGAGAACAGACTTCAAAGGAATAAAAATGGAGATTAATGGGTGGGGTTGGGAAAGCATCAGAGGAGGGAAGGAAGAAGGGAGCAAGATGCTGGCGAGAAGGAGGAAAATAAGGAGTGGGAGAGGGAGGCTGATCGCTCACAGCGTGGCGTACCGACAAAACAACAGCACAGATTTCTCAGCAGGCCAAGCCGCTGATGAATGGTGGTTAAATATCACAGCTGTCTGAGAGGAGGAGCTTGGAGGATGAAGGAGGAGGAGGAGTGCAAGAAAAGCTGGGAGAAGGACTGAGCGTGGTGATCAAAGCTGGAGCTGACAGGCTGTGGAGAAGTGAGGGCATGGAAAGATGAGGAAGAGGAGGCGGTTGTTGGGAGGAAGCGGAAGGAGCTGGTGACCACCTGCTCACAGCATGGTGTTCAGTCAGAACAACGGAGGTTTCTGAGCAGCCTGCAAGGAGATGAATGAAGCTGGTGATGACTGCTGGTTAAATGTGGCTTTTCTGACCTTATAAGACCCGCCTTTGATTTTTGATTTACTCCTTTTATGGTTTTGCGTTTGTACTTCCTGTCTCTGAATCAGAGGCCAAGCTTGTGATTGGCTGCTAATACTTGTTTAGTCCATTGAAATTGAACCATGACATGGTGGGAGGGCATGAAGACTGACGATGTGACGAGGAACAGATATAAACTGGAGACTTAAATACACAGAGGATGGACAACAGGTGGAAACACAGCAGGAACAAATCTGACTGATGGAACAGGGGAAGCAAAACTGAACATAGCACACCTGAGACCAGGTAGCTTCAAAATAAAACAGGAAGTGACGCCCACCGTGAGACCCAGACAAAGACATGCAAGCTTAACAATAGGAGAGGGAAACACAGAGGAGCGTGCTAAAGACACAACATAGAGACGAAGACTACAGTGGACGGGACAACAAGAACCACCAGGGATGAACAACAAGAAAAACGAAACCAGGAAATATGAATCACTCTAGGAACGCCTTAATGTTTAGTCAAGAGCACTGGATCAACGACCCAGCACCACGACAGACTTGGACCTGAGCATCCTAAGATGGAGCTCCTGGTTCTCGCTGAGATGTTCCACAGCTTCCACAGCTTAGCTTGGAAGACGATGACACACGAGGAAGAGTAGAAATGTGTCTTCTTCCTGTTACACATGCAGAAGAAGCTTAAAAGCTTCTGAAATGATATCACCGGATTCGTCTCTGCTCTAATGATGCACCATTAATGCTTCAGACATCTGTAAACAGTGGAGCGCTCCTCTCTTAACATCATTTCACTGAGAGCACAGGGAAAACACAGTGAGGCTCACAGGCTTGCAGAACCGCACTGCCATCCATTACGAGTCGTTATATGAGACGTAATAAACGTTTGAGCTTTTCCAGACCATTTTCCCCCATGAATACAATTTCCCGCTGCACATTAGAGCTCCGAGAATCCTTCGCGGGATCTGAAAGAGTCATTGCACCCGTACTGTCATTACCTCAGTGCGAGGCCGACGATGTGCAGAGGAAATCTTTTCACAGGGCGGATGCAGCGGTATTAATAAAGGGCCTGATAAATAAAGTTAGCACTGTGTTCATTTTCATCTCTTATATTTTTACACAGTAGCAATTTATGTTTGAGGTTCATTCGTGACGATGGCTTCGTCTTTATTTATTTTTAATCTGTTCCACATTTTGTCTGAAACCGCCTGCAGCTCCATCGCTTTAACTGCTGCTTATGGATTTTGGGGGTTTCCTGCATGTTGTCAGTCTTTCAGGCCACACGAGGGCAGAGCACGCTAACAGGACGCATTGGAGCTGAGTGGAAGGAAAGCAGGCGATCCTGTGTTTCAGTAAACTTTGGCAAATACAGCCAACAGTCCGATAATGTGACGATGACAGGAGCCGAGATGATGCATCGTCAGTGCAGCTTAAGAGCAAAGACTGGGAAGCTCCTCTAACTGGGTGAAGCAGGTAGATGAGGAGTCTGAGAGGGTTTTTAAATTCCTTTTTTAAAGAGTTATTTTTAAATTTAGGTGAAAATACATGAGCGCTAAACAGACGGCATGTGGAGGCATCGCCTCTGAAAGTGTAAAAGGATTAGGAACATAAAAGCTTCTCTGGGATCGAGACGGGGAAGTTTCCCACAGCCTGGTCATATCTGTCCTCCTGAGCACAGGTAGGAGGAGAGGAGGAGGCACCAATGAGAGAAATAAGAAAAGCCTCACAGCTGCTTTGGTTGGTAAACCTCCCACCACAGGGGGGCGCAGCGCTGTTGCCAACCAGGCAGAGGTGATTAAATCAAGAGGTTACTTGACTCAGGTGTTTCTAAACTGGCTGCCTGTAAATGGAGGTTACAGGAGCAGCAGATGCACATGCATAAGTAAGTAACGAACTTCCTGTTTTATGTAAGTTTACGTCTTTTCATGCTGGAGATGAGCTGATCCTGATGCTGCTTTGGTGGAAGTGCTCCAGGTGCCTCACATGTCTCTGAGCGGGACAAAATGAGGAACTTGGAAATTGTGTTTTCTGCATTTTACCTGCTCAGCTGTCAGGCTTCAGGATACGGTGGCTGTCGGTGCGATCATGCACTGCTGTGGGTCGGTGGATCCTCCATCAAGGTGAACAGACCTCTTCCTCTGAAGGCTGAAGTGTGTTTTAATGTGGATTTGAGATCTAATTGCAAAGTGTGGAGCTTTTTGGGTCATTTATTTGGTTGGAAAAGTGTTTGAGGTCAGATCCTTTGGTCAGTAATACCCTCCAGCCTGAGGCTGAGGCACTGTGCCGACAGATGGCAGCTTAGAGGAGGAACTGCTGGCTTGAGAGGCCAAACATCCATCGTCTCTTAATCCAGCAGCTCAGTCCTCTCCTCTGCTCCTCCTGCAAATCGTTTCTTAGCATCCGTTTACTCTCCAAATAATGGCACATCTGCAGTATCTGTCCCTGTGATGCTCCACGGCTGGATGTGTCTTTGTGATCTGATGACACCTGTTTGAACTCCTGACCTCACCTTTAGTGTTGCACACCTTTTCTCTGCCACAGTGAGCTTCTGCTGTGATGGTTACAGCTGGAACTGATGGAGATGATGTTGGTTTTCTTCCTTCTGATGATGACATATTGAAATTGAAAGCAGGAGACCACGATAGTCTGTTTTCTTTGTTTCTTTTTTATTTTGTCTCAAAACAGTTTCAGTAGACTGACAAAGTGAAAAAAACATGTAGAGCTTTTATTCTAATTCTGTTCAGACTTTGATTTTGTCTAGAAAAGCTAAAAATGTTAACTTGATGTTGCTTGGTGGACGATTGTTGGACCGCCGAGGCCTTCAGAGCTCCAATTCACTTCAATTTTATTTATATAGCGCCAAATCACAACAGCAGTCGCCTCAAGGCGATCGTACAATAATAGATTCAGAGAAAACCCAACAATCATATGACCCCCTCTGAGCAGCACTTTGGCGACAGTGGAAAGGAAAAACTCAATGCATCATGGGAATCACCCGGCAGCCTATTGCAGCATAACTAAGGGAGGATTCAGGGTCACCTGGTCCAGCCCTAACTATATGCTTTAGCAAAAAGGAAAGTTTGAAGCCTAATCTTGAAAGTAGAGATAGTGTCTGTCTCCTGAATCCAAACTGGAAGCTGGTTCCACAGAAGAGGGGCCTGAAAACTGAAGGCTCTGCCTCCCATTCTACTTTTAAATACTCTAGGAACAACAAGTAGGCCTGCAGAGCGAGAGCCAAGTGCTCTGATAGGGTGATATGGTACTACAAGGTCATTAAGATAAGATGGGGCCTGATTATTTAAGACCTTGTATGTGAGGAGCAGGACTTCAGTCGAAGCAGTGAAGCAGCAACTTAAAAGCAGTTTTTATTTTTCCTCTGTGTTCAACGAGTTTTTCTCCTTGTTCAGCTTCTTTCTGCGCCCTTTAGCAGTGACTGATGATCCTGGATTTCACGTGATATTTATAAGAGTTTGTGTTGTCCGTCTCTTTCCTCCTTCCTGTATGTGTTCATCCTCTTCTTTATAACTTGGCATCTGTATATCAAAGCAAATGTCACACACAGTAGTAATCTCCCCTGCTGGGCGTGCTGTATATGAGCAGCCACTGCGTCTCCCTCCAGAGCAGCAACATTTTAAAGATAAAGACTTTTTTTTTTCCAGTGCAGCATCCGTGTGAGGGAAATCAGCAGGAGGTCGTGGCTGCCCTCACCCACACCAGCATTCCCACCCTTCCCTCCCCACTTTTATTACTAACCCTATATATCACATCCTCCCCTCATATCTCCCTCCTCCACCACCTCCTCCTGTCATTTTTGATGGATAAGGTCTTGTGATTGCATAGTCAGACCTTTGGAGCATCTGACTCTGTGTGTGTGTGCGCATGTTGATTGGATTGCTTTTACAGGCAGAAGGGCCGTATGGATGAACAAAGCAGCCCCAGTCAAGCCAAGCCCTGCTCACATAGTGTGTGTGTGTGTTACCGTGTGTGTTACCGTGTCCTGTATCTTCTGTGCAGAGCTCCGGATATGGACTTTCTTATTTTGCAGGGTACCATGTTGCTGCGTGTTAATTGGCCACATTTTTCTTCCTCGCCGTTGGTTTGAAACCGACAGCAGCGCTCAGTCTCTTCTTATTGATCCATATCGACTTATAAATGTCGCCGGCAGTAATTTTCTGAGTGGCTGTGCTGTTTAACAGCTCTGTTTGTGTTTAAGTCGAGGCTGTCAGTTGTGACATGAGCAGATGATTGGACGTGCTTTTTGTTCTCAGGCTCTCCGAGAGTAGCTTTGCATGATTCACAGTTTAGAATAATCCTCACATGGGGTCTTGGTGTGTCAAGTCATCTTTGCCCCCCCCCCAAATGTGTGTCTGCGATTCTCTCTATGACATCATACGATCCAAAAATAGCGTTTAGAGCAGATGTTTTATGTTTTCCTCTCTCGGGGATTACTTGCACGCATGTCAACCTCATTTTGTGAAACTTTAATCATGTTTCATATGAGCATCCATGATTGGAGCAGGAGCTGAGAGACAGGAAGTGAGGAAAAGCAGAATTACTGTTCAGTACATAAACCCATCAGTTATGATTCAGGTGGTGTTTAAGGCAGGGACGACCATTCTTTGGTATTTCAGTGTAAACGTGAAGCTCGGGATTGAGGCTTTTGCTTCGTAGTTCAGTCAGAACAGAGTCTGTCATCTTTAGATGGAAACTAGCTAGCTAATGCGAAACCTTGTAAATCCTCTTTTTCATGAACGCCTGGAAGTTAAAATTTATTGTACAAACTGTGAGAGCGGCCACACTGAATCTGGATCAAATGGATAGTGATGTCAGACTTAATAAGCAGTTTGCATGCACTGGTTCTTTATTTTAACTTCCCCTGTCACAACTGCCCAGCTCTTACACAGCGTTTTGTTTGGGTTCCTCAGTTATGGTCCTGAGCTTTGAGGACACAGGTGGGTCTCCTCCAGATTTCCAGAAAGTTCAGGAATGCATGAAAACTTCCATGTTGGGGCTCATGTCTCGTCTCTCTCCCAACAATCATTAAAATTAATTTCCTACATTCACATTCTTCCAGCAAAAATCACAAAACCGTCCCGACGGCGCTGCAGTCTCCCCGTCGCAGCCCGAGGAATCAGATTAAATCTGATGGATTATTTTCTCTATAAATAAGATTTTTTTTGGCTGTTTAACTGCAGTAAAGCATTCAGAACTTCCAGCAGCTGGTGGAAAAAAATCAGATGGTTAGAAACGAGGTACAATCAGCTTCTCTGTTAATTAACTTATAAGCACTTAAGAGATAAAAAGATACACGTATACTGAAACTAATTGTTAAAAAATCAGATTATATTGAGCGCTCTGAGAGCGTCGCACGAGTACCAGGGCTGTTATCTGTATCAGGGTGTGGTGAATGCAGGTGCATCAGCTGTGTGCAGGAGAAGTAAAGAACACATCTGTAAAATTGTAAATACTCAAAGAAAATTAAAGCCTAGCAGCTGATTTCCCCTTGAGCCCATCGTTGTCCCTCCCCCGCTGCTGCTGGTGTGACGCAGACGTGACATCTGTATAATTATCTCCAGCGGTCGAGGTGCTTTGTGTCAGTTAAGGGTCCTCGTGTGAACAGGCTGCTTTAATTGTTGTTTAAAACACCGGCTAGCACCGATCTCTGTGTAATTACTGCTGTCCCCGACTCGCTCGCCCTTATCTGTTTGGTTGGTGAGAGAGAGAGACAGAGAAGTAAGTGTGTGTGTGTGTGTGTGTGTGTGTGTGTGTGTGTGTGTGCGCGCTTTGATGAGGCAGACTACACAAGAGCTTTTCATTTTGCAATAGATCACCGTCATGTTTGTGCCTACACACACTCACACACGCACACACACACACACACTGTGGAAGAGGTAAACATGCAGTTCAAGATGTACAAACCCTCAGAGAAACAGTATGACAATATATACATACATGTGCACACACACATGCAGAACTGCTGGCTGTGTGTGTGTGTGTGTGTGTGTGTGTGTGTGTGTGTGTGTGTGTGTGTGTGTGTGTGTGTGTGCAAATTAATGTGACTCTAGATCGTGTATAGGCGCAGTAGAAGAAAGTACATGCAATCGTGTGCTGAGGTTTAATGTGCATTTCAGTAAAGACTCCTGTTCAGAACATTAATATTTCCATTTCTGGTCATTTCTATTTGTTGGTTTGACTCTGGAGGGCAGCAGCAGCAGGACGGCCTCACGGGGCACAGCAGGTGATGACGACGAATGTGACAGTGAGGAGCTGGGTTGCAAAGCAGCTTGCAGGTGTGCAGCAACTTTGGGCTGAATGTGATTAACAGTCTCAAAACGAGTTTGCAGGATTGTTTAAACTAATTGAAGTGTAACAGGTGGGAACAGTCACGCACCGCTTTGCTTTTCTGAAGTCTGAATTGTAGCATTTACACTTTCGCCATGTTTGTTTTTCAGAGGCAGACGTGACCAGATTTAGATGAACTGAGTTAAATTAAAACACCTGTGTTTTACAGCAGGCTGTAAAGTGGTTTGTTTCTGCTGTAAAGTTTAACATGACGTTGGTGGTGACAGACTCCTTCCTGTGGATGTTAGACTGCAGGTTGTGGTTCTTCATGGTTAGCAGCCACAGAAAACAGCAACAACTTATTTGGAAGTAAAGACGTCACGTGTGTGCGTCGTGCGTGTGTTATGAAAGCTTGTTGTCCTGTCTCTCCTCATTTGTGTTTTCTTTTGTGTGCTTCTTGCCCATTAAACGCCCCATTTGCATTTTGAAACCACTCGTTTGAGGGAGGCTGCACAGCTGCTTTCCATTATACTCATCAGAGTGACGGTGCGGCGTGGCACAATGACGGGCACGCTGGGAGTGGAATGAAGTTCAGCATCAGGTCCAGCGTGCTCCCGGACAGAGTTCACTGTGGTTGCAGTTCAATGACTCGGACTCTTTGTTACTGACCGACCTTCCGGTTCTTCTTTTCCTGCAGAGCGTCTCATGTCTCCGAGCTCTGTCGCTGTAACACTGTAATCTCTCTGAAGTGGCTGTTGTTTCACCACCTACAGAGAATATGCTTCTGTTCATGTTTCGGGTCGCTGCCTCATAAAATGATCGGTAATTACTTAAAAAAACCTCGGTGGATACAGTGATTAGTGGTGTTTTTATTTGTCATTTTACAACTTTGGGATTTTCAGCAGCTGCGCCGCTCGGGGGAGGAAACAGTTTAAATAAAAGCAGAAAATAAAAATTGAACATTTCAAAGATGCATTTGCAGGTTCATTCACTCTTCAGAATAATCCTTCATCTTATCCTGAGCCTTTCCAGTTATCTTTCAGTCTGAAACTAGCTGTTTTAGCTCCTCCCCCTTTAAGGCAGTTTTCTTCTGATTGGTTGTCTGTCACAAACAGAAGGTTTGAACTGTAAGAGGGGCCAGTGTGCTGATAATCTATATGCAACGAGCCAATAAAAAGTAATACAAAGATAATTAACTCGATTTAACTCGATAAACTGATCCGTAAGGCCAGTAATGTTGTGGGGATGGAGCTGGACTCCCTCAAGGTGGTGTCGGAGAGGCGGATGCTGTCCAAGATAAAGACAATGTTGGATAACACCTCCCACCCACTCCATGACGTGCTGGTCAGTCACAGGAGCTCGTTCAGTGAGAGACTGAGATTACCGAAAAGCACCACTGAACGACACAGGAAATCATTCCTGCCTGTGGCTCCCTGTACAACTGCTCCACCTAACACACTGTTTACTGCTACAGCTACACATGTTTCTTTTCCAACTATTTATTAACAAGTGACCTTTATGTATATACATGCCTGTATATATTGTGCTATTCTTAGTGTATTGTCTTTGTTAATGGTTGTTTATAATGTAGCACTGTAACGAAAAAGAATTTCCCCCAGGGATCAATAAAGTATTCTGATTAAACAATATGATCAAATAAAGTAATGCTGTGCGATTTTTGGCCCATTTTGAGCCGATTTTTGAGTCGTGCGACCGTTTTGGCGATCGGCCCGATTTTGGCCTTCGTCGTGCGTCGTGTAGTATACGTGGGGTAACGAGAGCACGGCAGTGCAGCGTGTGATCTGGACACAAGCGATGGAGGCACAACTTGTAGAACTTTGGAAAGCTCATCCGAGCCTTTTCGATGTGGCATCACAAAATTATCACGACCACAACAACCTTGAAAATAGTTGGATTTACACTGCTGCTCAATCACAGCTGCCTGATCATGTTTTTCATTAGCAATTTAGCAAAGTTGATGGTGGTGGTGTGTGTCTGTGTGAGTGAAAGACTGAGAGAGAGAGCGACAGATTTTCTGTTATAACCTTCATTTTATGGAGGCACAGTGTGAGCACTCAGGTCGCATCAGAGCATCGGGCGGTATAGTGTGACCCTGCATCGTGACCTATGAACTTCTAACCCCTGTGAGTCAATCGTACAGTTTGAACAGGAGCTGAATCGCGCGCATGAAAAAATCGCACAGTGTGAGCCCAGCATTACAGGAACACAAGTGGGCGGGGCTTCTTTTCATCTCAATTCATGATATTTAGAAAGAAGAAAAAACATCAGTGAAATATGAGGACCTGTTGTATTTGCCTGAGACAGAAGCTCTTTCTGTCACCATGAAGCCGGATCCAGCACACTGTGTGATTCCCACTGAAGTAAATGGTAAACAGCCTGTATTTGTATAGTGCTTTACTTGGTCCTAAGGACCCCAAAGCGCTTCACACATCCAGTCATCCACCCACACATTCACACACTGGTGATGGTGATTGTAGCCACAGCCGCCCTGCGGCTGCCGGACACTGGCGCCACCGGGCCCTCTGACTACCACCAGTAGGCAACGGGTGAAGTGTCTTCCATGTTTAGGCTTGAATATGTGTGAAAGCACTCAGCTGATCTGGACTGTTTTAAATATTCTGGGCCTTTTGTATGAAGTATCAGCCCCCTGCTGTGGGGAAATTCACCTCAGTGGGGGGTCCTCAAAACATCTTGAAATTTGTAGATAATATCATTTCAAAATGGCTCATGAAAAACATGAGGCTAGAAAACGATCTAAAGCAGTCCTGCTGTCATCCTTTGCTTGGAAATTTTTATTTATATATTTTGAGAAATCTAATGACAGCAGGGAGCTGAGACTTCCCAAGGAAACCTTTCTGCTGTTTTTAAATCTGAAGACTTTGGATGGGATGGACTACACGTGATGTAGAGAAAGAATGCTTTTGAAAAATAAAAGTGTTAATCATTTATTTTCATCTATCAACAAAATGCAGCAACTGAAGAAAAGAGAAATCTAAATCGCATCAATATTTGGTGTGGCCAGCAAAGGAGGCAGGTACGTTGTTCCAAACATCTTGGAGAAATAACCACAGATCTTCTGTGGATGTCGGCTTCCTCACATCCTTCTGTCTCTTCGTGTAATCCTGACACACTCGATGATGCTGAGATCCGGGCTCTGTGGGGGCCGGACCATCACTTCCAGTACTTCAGTGACTTTGGCTGTATGTTTGGGGCCGTTGTCCTGCTTCAGAATACATGTGGGGCCAGTAAACAATCATTTATATTTCTGAAAGCTTTCTTTCATGCCTGCCTGAAACCTTTGCACAGTACTGTACATCAGCCATGTAGTTCATATGACGCAGCAGTAAACTGATGTAAGTCAGTGATTCCCTGTAAATCTGAGCTTTGCACTGATGAATGACTTATTGTGCAGTCATTTGTGGACATGAACGGCTAGTCCTGTTTTCTTTCACAGCTCTACTCTTTCAGGATGTGAAACACAAAGATATTTAAACCCAAATGCAGCATTTACGTCTTCATCTCAACCTAACTCCACTGACTGTGAAAACATCATTTTGTCCGTATGTGGATTCTTTTAGGACTTGAGATGAATTTCGAGGTGGGATCTGTGCCCACCTGCCAGGGTGGCTGTAGGAGGTAGAGCAGGTCATCTACTGATCGCAAGGTTCGTGGTTCGATCCCTGGTTCCTCCAGTTTGCATGCCAAGTATCCTTGGGCAACATACTAACCCTAAATTGCTCTCCGATGTGTCCACGAGTGTGAATGGTAGTTAGGAAGCACTAAGAAACTGGGTGAATGTGGCATGTTGTGTACATGTAAGAATGAGTCCATTTACCCATCGCATACAATCATCCAACATTAGCCTGCAGTGTCGGCAGACGACGTCTTTCACGTTGAAGGTTCACTGAAGTTTTGTCTTCATATTTGTTTTTGTGCAAAGGTTTTTTTTCCCTCCTCAGACTCGATGCAGCTTCATCAGATGTTTGCTGGAACGAGGAGTTGCCTTGAAGGTGAAAGTCAGAGGTCAACCTCACTGTGCAGTTTATATTCTGATACTCATCTGCGACTGCTTTTTAGATAATTACACACCTGCAGATGTGCATAAATGCACTGTGTACGCGTCTGCCCTGCAGGTGTGCACTCTAAAACTAACGTCACGCACAGAGAATCATCAGTTTTAAAGCAGAAAGCAGTCGACAGTTTCATCTTCAGTGTGGGTTTAATTTATTAGAACATGGCATGGATGGAAAGAAAACAGTCACAAACACATCAGGCTGATATACAAAGAGCAAAACATCCTGTCTTTACAGGAAGCAGAAATGAAAACCAAAAAGATGGAAGAATATGTCGTCATAATGGATTTTTCATGTTCGAGTGCAATACAATATTCACAACCGTTCAGCCGTGGGTTCAGGGCGAGCGAGCGTGTCGCCGTGTGTGTTTGTCGTACAGCCTCCAACGAGAGCATTTTTATGAAGCGAGCTTCATCTGGACAAAGTCTCGGAGCACGTCGCAGGAACGTCCGCCTCCACGGTCTGAGTGTCCAACACATTCACCCCGAAGAGCAAGAACTTGACTCTGTTTTGTTTCCCAGGAGACCTGACGACGTGATTTTTCTCTCTGGAAAAACGTCACAGACTTTGAATTTTAATAAGAGTGAAAAATGTGTTTCGTTAAAGAATGTGTTGTTAATGTTCACTTCAGAGCAGAAGTGGAATTAAGTCTCCCTCAAAGGATGGATGCTCGGCTAAAATCTGCGTCGGTGTTCCTGAAAATAAATCTTTTTTTGTTAATCTAAGGAGCTGCTGTGGATTCTGGTCTTTGTGTTTAAGACTCCAGGACTCAACACGTCTGCTCCTGATGTTCTTCCAAAACATTTTGTTTCTAATTATTACTCCAAAAATGAGTTTTTTGTTAAAGGAAAAATTAATCTGGTACAAATTATTCTTCAGCTCAGTCTCTTTTAATGTGTCTTAAAATGATGTCTGGAGGGTTTTTTTTATATATATATTTTTGTTATGGGCCAAGAGCTGATTCATATTCATGCAAATTGAATAATTTTTGGTTCCATCTGTTTTTTTAGTTGATGAGGAAATATGAGGATACAATTAAAAATAAAAGTTTGTGCATTTTTAAATGAAAGTGGTTAAAATTCTTACTTTAAAGAAAAGATCAGCCAAATTCAAATCGAGGGCGGTTCACGAGTTTCATGTTCTCAGAACTTTTTGATTCCGCCTTGTTTACGGTGCACTGAGGAATATGTCCTGTTTTTCCCTGCACATCCCTCGTCTACTTCTACTTGGTGCCCCAAATGTAAAGAACCCCTCCAGACCAGGGTTTTAATAGTTTTGCAATTTTCATTAGTTTTTATTTTTATTTAGTTTTGACTTCAGATTTTCAATTTTATATCAGTTTTAATTAGTTTTTATCATTTGTTTGCTAGTTTAGTTTTTATTTTTTTTGAAAATCCTTAGTTTCAGTTTAGTTTTGATTAGTTTCAGTTATAGTTTTAGTTGTGTTTGCAATAATTAAGTGCAACAAAATCCCAGTGTCATCATATCAGTCATGCTCTTCTGCTCATCCTTGGGTATGTTGCTATTCCAGCTACCATACCCTGCACCCTGCACAGGTCGCCTGTCTGCTGCAGGGCTAACACGCAGAGACAGAAATCACGCTGCCTTGCCTGGGTTAGCTTCTGTTTCTGGGATTGAGGGTTGAGTGTGCTCCCTTCTCAAGGTAAGCTAGGTTAGCCTTCTTGTGTGAGCTTTTCAAGTGCACTTTAAGGTTTGTGGGATTTTTTCCCTTTAGAAATGTCCCTCATAATTTGTCTCTTTCCACTACAAGACACTTGCTTTATCCAAAACAGTCATATTCAAAGTAATCCCAAATTGGACTCTGGCGCTTTCTCCTGACATGATTCTGCGCGTGGACGGAGCAACAACACAGACGACTCGACTAACGTGCTGCCACCTGCTGGCATAATGAGACAGCAAGAAAAAATCTGGAAACTAAACTTCATTTTCACCCTCGACTCTTGTAGGACACGCACACATCAATGAAACTAAACACATTTTTGCTATAAATTCAGTTAATTTTAGTTAGTTTTGTGAACACTCATTACAGTTTTAGTTAGTTTTCCTTTTTTTGTTTTTATTTTTATTTCCGTTAACGAAAATGTTTTTTCACTTCTAGTTTTCGTTATTTCGGTAGTTTTCGTTAACGATAATAACCTTGCTCCAGACATCATTCAGAGTACCAGAGTCTGTCAGTTACTCTTCAGGGCGGGTGCGTTGCCAGTCAGAGCCGTAGTCTGCTGTAGCCCTTTCACTTCAGCTGCACGTTACCAGCACGGCGTCCGCGTGAACCCACGCAGGGTTCAGCGCTGAACCGCACAGAGATGAGTTTGCATAGACATCAATTCAAGTCAGACTCATGCAAATGGATGAAGGACACGTGGACGATGAAAAGCAAGGACGACGAAAGTTAAAGAAAAAAGTGGTGTCGAGAGGACGAATGTGAGGAGACGGGTGTCCACAGTTCAGTTCATCAACATTATTTATAAAAATAAGTGAGCTTGTTAAATATACCACATCATCATCGTCATCAGTCTTTTTAGAAACAAACAGAAGGAACAGGGAAGCGTCGACACCCCATCGAGTTGAACGTTGATGTATTTGTTACAGCTGGAAAGTACACACACCCAGATTAGCCGCTGCTGTTGCTCTGCAATGTGTAGCTACTCGTACGGCTCTGTTTAGTATTGCTTTGAGTTCACACTGCCAGTGCAAAGACCGAGGCCTGTGTGTGTTACACTAATTTCTTGGTCATATTTGTGTGTATTTACATGTTTGTGTGCGTGTTAGTGAGGCCAGTCAAACATGCAGCATTAGTCTCTGACACTCTGGGCGTCAGTTTAATCTGAACAAAATAAATTAAAATCAAATAAACTCTTTAAAAATTGCACAAGCTCTGCTACAGAACTACAAAAAGCACACTCACACATTTCTAACAGATCTCGTCAGCCGCTGCCACAGACTAGCATAAAAGATGCACCGTATAATGTCCAGCAGGGGGCGACTGCTCTCATACTGTCGTGACTTCAGACTTCCCCAACGACTCGATGGCCTGAACATTAATCTGAAATGGGATTTAACACATGATGTTCATTTTGTAAACTGGTGTCCAGACCGATGTTAAACTATCCGGTTTCAAAACACCGACTTGGTGAAAACGTTCAGCTTCATGCTTTAGGTGGCTACGTCCATCTCTGATAAACAGCCTCTGATCATCTAAATGTTTGTGGATGGATGACCTTACACTTCAATATTTTTGGTCATCGGTACTGATTAGCTTCCTGGAAACGCGTCTGCAGACTTTGTAGTTGATCATCAGAGTAAAACTAATGACTGACTTCTGCTTTAATCACAAGTTTGTCTATAACACGCCTGCTCGTTGTAGAGAACCTCACAGCCAGCGTAGCATCTTTACTCTGACTCGGCTCTGATGGTGTTTTGGTTACAACAGGAAGCTGTTCTCAGAGGTAACACAGTAATACATGAAGGAATCTGTTCCAACTTCTGGATCCAGATTCAGAATTCAGATTTGGTAAAAATCTAATTTCTCTCTCATATACTTCTGTTCCAGAGGCGGGCGTTCATTCAAACACGATCATGAGGTCAGTGTATGGACAGTAATCTCTGAGAGCCCACAGCTCGGCTGCAGACTGCCTGTGATGTCATACAGGGGTGTGTCCTTACATGATCTGTTCACACATTCTGTTTCAGAGGGGCAACCAATGGGAGAGGAGCTAACACAGACAGTTGATGGGATGAGGTGATGCCATAGCTGGACTGGTGGTGGATTGGCCAGATGCAGGTCAATGTGTAAAAATAACTCAGTTGTTTGGTGGTGGCTATGGTGGAGCTTCCACAGAGGCCAGCAGGTGGATGAGGGAAAGGGGAGGCAGGAGGAGGAGAGACCCGAGGTGCCCGCCGGTCCGAGTGTCAGGTGAACTGAACTTCAGGTAAGAAGTTATGACCTGCAGTGTATCTGGGTCAGATATAAACCAAGTTTAGGTGGAGTTTATTTTCGTTGTGCTGACTTTTTACTGTCAGTTACAATAACTCGTACTGCGTGCTAGCTAGCATGACGGAGTTTCTGGGCTGGGCGGGTGCTATGATGTTACTGATAGTAAAGTTCTCTAACTAACCTTATGAATAAAATAGTTGCCAACCGTCCCGTAAAAAACGAAATCGTCTCGTATTCAGAGAAAATATTACGCGTTTCGTATTGAGGTGAAAAGAAACAGTTTGTCCCGAACTTCAGCTAGAATGGAAAAGACACAAAGATGGAGTTATTCTGTGTCTTTACTGCACAGCTGCCTCTTCTTCTCTCATTCTCCCCCCTCCCTCTCCTGTTGCTACTTCAATCATGAAACTGATCAATGATCAGCTTTTCTCTCTTGTTTATCTCTCACTTTGTGCCAGAAAGAGGAAACCGCCGGATGTCGCGTTAAACAACAGCAGCACGTTAAAGCTTGATCAGCTGTTGTTAGAATGTATTTAATATTAATTTCTAGTATCAGCTGATGTTTGCTGGAGCCACAGCTGTGAAGCTGCTGGTCATGATGTCGGTTTGGATATGTGGTGAGAGGGAAACATGAGGATGAAACCAGGAGATGTCCTTACTGAATCATCAGAGCTGAACAGGTGATGGAGAAACAGGTTTACCTTTTAGGTGACATGAATGAGTTGAAGTTATGAACTGTTTCTGAGAGACAAATAACACCAGGATCCTTTTCTAAGTAGCTGACAGCTGGTAACTGTGCAGGGGCGGATCTAGCAAAGTTTTGCCAGGGGGCCAGGTAGGGCATTAACAGGGAGAGGGGGGCACAAAGAAATACTTTTCTTTCTTATTCTCATTTAAAAACGTCTCACTTTTATTAAATAATTATCTAAATCTTACAACCAAAGATTGTTGAAGATCATTCAAAGGCTTTATGGGTTTTCCTATAATTTTTTGTCCCAGTCCAGCCCTGGGTGATGCACCAAGTATGAAGTAAACCAGGATTATTTTGAACTTTGAATCATGCAAAGCTAGTCTGGCAGAGTCCAAGAATAAAAACGCTGCTCTGTTGTCTACCTTCAAGCCATCTTTCTTCTAATTGGTTCACAGACAGTTACTGTGAAATGACTACATTAGGGACATCGACTCTAAATGACATCACAGAGAGCCAAGAGTGTTCAGAGCACTCTGAGCCTGAGCTTTTGGCCCACAGGGATTAGATACAGTTGTACTCACACTGAGCTCATCATTAGAGACTCTGGTCATGTTTTATATGAGCATCCACCACAGGAACAGGAGATGAGCAAAAGTGCACAACAGGTCCACTTAAAGCTCAACTGCATGTGACAAAATGTTGACTCGGTACTTTCTGACGGATGGATCGACTCCTGGTGCCGAGCTGGATTTTGGCCTGCTTATCAGAGCGTGTCCCCGATATATCTGCTTAGAGCTGCCAGGGTTATCGATCTGTGGTACTCACCCAGTAATGACTTCAAACGTGTGGCTATCAGAAACTGGCTTTTCCAAAGCTCCTCACTGTACACGTTCAAAGATTGCCCATTTTAAAAAACAGTTCTTTTATTCTAGTTCTGTGGATGCTGAAAGGTGAGAAGCAGGGCAGACATTTATAAACAGATATCCCAGTTAGAAAGTGTGTGTGTGTGTGTGTGAGAGAGAGAGAGAGAGAGAGAGAGAGAGAGAGAGAGACATAAAATGGCCAGTTGGAGCTCACAAGTGAAAACACTACTCTTCTAACAAAACACCTGGTTATTAGCAATAATGGTACAGTGATATTTTTTTTATCCCCCAAAAAGAAAATAATCAGTTTTGTTCACTCTACATACAGAACATACAGAAACTAAAATACAGTTTTACAGTCTTTACCTGCAGCCATGTTGGGAAATGAACTCTTCTAAAACTGTAATACTCCTCTCAATAAGTTAAAAAATAATTTAAACAACACATTTTGAAAGAGAACATATGCAAAAAACAAAAAAAGAACCCTTTTATCTGTTGTATGTCTTTAAAAAAAACTACACAACAAATACTGAAGGAAAACCAGACAGGAAGCAAACGCAAAATAGTCATTTACAAGTCGACATCATCGTATACAAAAGCAGAGTTTTCAGCTCAGTGTTAGTGACCAGTGATTATAAACTCTGAGGGAATATTCCACAATAGTTAATAAATATGCGAGTATACAATAGGACGAAGAGCAGGGGACAAAAAGAGCAGGACACAGACTAGGAGGGGAAAGCAGAATAGTCTCTATGGCTTTTACAGGCTTTGTGGCCCAAATGACCTTAAATATCAGGGGCTGCAAACACCCACCAACCCTCTGAACTCGGAAAAGGGCCGAGCTGCAAAAAGACGCGAGGAAAAATAAAGTCGGGGTGGACTTTTAGAAGTGGGATTGTTGGAAAATGATGACTCAGACCTGCTGATCCTGACTTTTAATTTTAAAAATCAGACAAATAGATGAATTTCTGTTAATGTCTCAAATTATTTAACAACAAGAAGAACACTTCCACATCAAGGAGCAGACTGGAACATCCTTAAAGCTGTTTTTATGTGGTCGGATGTGGAATAACGACGAGCCAAGTAAGTCTCGCTTTCAAAATCCATAAAGTATTATCACATCCAAAGTATCTGAAGTAAAAGTTCTGCTTCTGCAGTGGTGCCCACAAACAATCAGTGGATGAATTTAAAGTTTGCACTGTTCTCTCATCTTTGCTTGGTTTTCTATTGAAATAACAACTGTCCTCCATCCACTGGGAAAACTAACGTTTGGGGGCTTGTCCGGGATCCGGGCTGGGACAGAGACATTAAAGCATCCATAGGTTTGTCTGACTGTATAGCAAAAATTTTTTCCTGAACTTTTTCCAGCTGTGTCTGTGTTTGAGTGACAGGTGAAGTATTGAGGAGCCATTGACCCTGAGTCGTTTGTACGTGGTGAGCCATCAGCCTTAGAGAGCTGCTGTACAGGATTGTCCTATTTTGCTTTTGGTGTTTTTCATTCTGGTCCTACATGCCTCGCTTTGAGGTGTTCAAAGGTTCTGAAACTTTGTTTTTAAAAGTGCTACTCAAAGAAAGAAAAAGCTGTTGGGTATATAAAAAGGTTAAAGAAGCAAGGTGAAGAGTGTTATTCGTCATCCTGTATTTGTTTTTCTTTAATTTATTTCCCACTCTGTGGAGTTGAGACGGATATCTGCATGAAAATCAGAAATCCTCCTTTATTTGATTTCTGAAAGCCGTGACTGGAGCCGCTGCAGTCTGTCAGAGTCCCTCAGCAGGTTCTGAGTTAATTATTCAGCGTTTATGATTCAATAAGAAACTTTTGAATTTACAGAGAGCGTGCAGCTCTGTTTTGGGGATTTTTCCTATTAGCTCGAGGTGTAGTTGAGTTAGCCTTTGCAATAGTGCTCAGTTATATTTGTAAAAGTGATCTTGTTGGTGCATTGTCACCTTGGTAGCATGACACTGGTTGCAAACTTACACATACATCATGTTTGGCAGTGGGTTTTGGTCTAATTGCACAAACATGCTGTCTGACATGCAAGTCGTCAGTGCTTTGGGGAAACTGGGCGAAATCTGCTGAGAGACCGTCGTCCTCCCGATCCTTTCATGACAGTAAATAAGACCCTCAGTCGTGGTTTTTAGTTATGCAGCTAACTTTACACTGGTCTGTTTATTTGGTCTATAGCTGCTGATCCACACAAACAGCAGAATGATTTTAACCCAGAAACACTGTTTGAGGAAACTTGTGTTAAAATTGTTATTTTTCCCCTTGATTTCCAAGACTTTGTCAAATCGGTTTATCCTGGGAATACACCCAACCTGGTTGCACAATGTTCCAATACCAGGGTAGCAACCAGAGCTACTTGCGGTCACTCAGGACAATGATTGCAATCCCAGTAAATCCACCGTGGAGTGGTTCACAAGTGTCCGAGAAGCAGGTCTCTGCTCCACATCACTCAGAATAGCACCAGGTCTTTTTATTTCTTGACAGAAGCCACATCAAGCTGCAGAAAGCATATGAGGAGGGCAGGAAGTCAGACACAGGACAGCCGGTAAAGAGCTGGGTCCAAAATAAAAGACCCGGCACCGACTAAACACTTTGAACTGCTCGCAATGTGAAGACGTGATGGAACAAAAACTTGTCCAAGACACGAACCTGCTGTACCCCTGGTTTAGGGTTTGGTTATGACCACAGCGCAGAGACACGGTTAGCTGAACTGCAAGCTTTAAACTTTTGACGTCACTAACCCCACAGCCAAAGAGAAAAGCTTGTTTGCTGCCGTGCACGCCTTCCATGGATGATTCAACATCATTCATGTTCCAACGATCCCACTTTGATTCTTTTAGGCAGTCAGAAAAAAAAGAAGAAGAAGAAGAGGAAGAAGTGGAGAGGCAAACAAGTCAATGAGTAATGTGCTAAAAGAAAAACCAAAAACGGCCCTTAACGTCTAAACCCGGCCAGGAGCTACCTCTTTGTTTAGTACGGCGCAAACTTCTGTCTCTCCGGCTTCTTCATTCCATTGGTTGAGGACGAGATCTTGGCTGTGTAGGACGCCAGGGCCGCCGCCGCGTGAGCTTGAACCGGAACGGCTGCCGTCGCCGCTGCCGTCTGCACTGACGCTGGTAGCATTGGAGCCCCGATGGCCGCTGCGGCCGCCGCCGCTGCTGCCGCTGCTGAGGCGGGAGGGGTGGAGAGTGCCAGGTAGGGGATGGATTTCACTCCCAGGAGGCTGGAGAGGGGGAAGGCGTAGGGAGCGCCCAGGATTTGAGCATGGGGCAGTGCGGCGCCCATCGCTGCCAGGGGGGAGGAGGAGGAGGACGAGGCGGAGACAGGGGGGGAGGGCTGGGTGAAGCTCATGGTCAGATCAACGGGAGACGGCATGGAGGAGGACTGGGCGGTGGATTTGGCGGTCTCTAAACTGGAGGGGGAGGGGGAGGTGGAGGGGAGGGAAGGGGGGGAAGGAGGGTGGAGGAGGGGAGGGGGTCAAGGAGAGGGAATTTTGGATGGAGAAGGGTTAGAGGGTTAAATAAAAGACATGTTAAAAAAAATCAGAGTAAAAACGGGAAAAAAAACCAAAAAAAAACAGGATCTGTAAAAATGAACAAACGGAAATCTGACAAAACTCAAATCATAAGACGGGCGTGTTTGGCTGGAGGTTGCAACAGATTATTGTAGGGGAGTTCGCTGTACAGATGGGGGGTGTGCTGTATAAGTTGGGGTGATGGCTTGGGAGGGGGCTTAGGGAGGAGGGAACAAAACCATCAGAAAAATTAGCATGGACGCTCCGTCAGACAGGACGCTGCTTCAAAAACAGGAAAGAAATCCTTTGTGCGGGTCTGTGCTCATCTCTGTGGGAGCTTCTCACCTCATGTTTTAACTAAAAGAAATGTTCTGCACATTTTAGCATCAATCACCATAAAACAGTGAGAGGTGGGCGGGCACGCAGCCCCGCGTCCTCTTCATATTTCCTAAATCAGTGCAACCAGCTGAAAACATAATCCAATCAGCTGTTTGAATCACTAACAAGCATGATTCAAAGGCAGGACTTTCACTTAAAATCTTATTTAAAATGACATGAACTGTAAATAAGTGTGTGTGTGTGTGTGTGTGTCAGTATTTTTAAAGGTTTTTATTTCCTCGCATGTTGAATACTCGAGTTTTTCTTGTAGTTGCCTTGGGGCAACGCTGCACGGCAACTGTTCCTGTCTTTGTGTTTGAATGTTATCGCATGTATTTGCACAGCTGAGACTCTAAATGTGATTCAAACTGTAGCTTTTCTGCTTTTAACACAATTATTTCACTGGTTATTAAATGTAAATGGTAAATGGCCTGTATTTGTATAGCGCTTTTACTAGTCCCCCCCCCTAGGAACCCCAAAGCGCTTTACACACCCAGTCGTCCACCCATTCACACACACAATGTAAATGTGTTCATGAAACTATCAGACAGCAGGTCAAACATGAAGCTGGAGTGTTCCCGGCATTAGAAACGTACTGTTAAACATTCCCGAGTGCACAGGAACACCAACAAAGGCCAAAACGTCTGCTCACTCTAAAGCAGGGGTCTCAAACTCCAGTCCTCGAGGGCCGGTGTCCTGCAACTTTTCCATGTGTCCCTGTTGCAACACACCTGAATACAATTAGTAGGTCACTAGAAAGACTCTATAGAACTTGACTGCATGCTGAGGTGGCAATTCAGCCATTTGATTCATGTTACAGCAGCTCATGAGTGAATGAACACGGTGCAATAAAAGTACTTTTAGGAGTACATTTTTCAAACACTTACGAACTTACATTTACTTGAGAAGGGTTAGGGGTTACCACTTCAGCATGCTAATTGTATTCAGGTGTACTGCACCAGGGGCACATGGAAAAGTTGCAGGACACCGGCCCTCGAGGACTGGAGTTTGAGACCCCTGCTCTAAAGTTTCTTGAAGGTGTATGGGTGACACTTTCAGTTAAACGACTAAACGAAGCAATGAAGTGGAATCGAGTACTATTAAACGAAGAATGCTGTGAAGAGTTTGCTTTTGAAGGCTTATGTTACACTCCCTGTTTGAAAGTCAGCAGTGGTTCATGTCACCGGGAGGAAAACTCCCAGGTCACTGAGACCTTATCCTCTGAAAGACTTCCTTCAATGCACAGCTCCATCAATAGGTGATGCCCCCCATTTAAACACTACAGTTAAGGCAACATGTCGATGTTAAACTGAGAACTGCTCATTTTGAACTCGATTCAGAAAAGTTTGACAGGAACATGTTTGCCTCTGAGTTGCATCATCACTTCCTCGTTTAACAACACTGAGCGTCCTCAGGAGAGCAGCGGCTGTAGTTTCCTGTTCTTGCTTGATGTGAGACAACTTTCAGCTGCTTAACACGCAGAGGCCTCCTCTGCCGCTTTAGGACGCTCCAGCTGTTTTTAATAGGCGGACACCCGTTACATTACATTAGCTCCTCTTGTACTGCAGATTCAGCTGCAGGAGTTCAGACTGTGTTTGGCATCGTGTTCGCTTCGGCAAGACCAGCCACAAAAAAGACAGCCGGGTCTCATGGCGTAAACAATCTGTCTGTGCTCACGGACACATTCTGTCTTTGTATTTACTTGGATGGATTTTCCATTCTGTGTGTTGTTGTGTCTCTGTTATTTAAACACAGGCTTGTATCTGGATTTCCTTGAAGTGTAGTCATGCAGTGGAAACCTAAAAAGTAGTGCTAGGCCTCACAGGAGGCAGAACAAAGCAGTGATTTCATATTCTCTAACGTCGCCCACATATGAAACTGATTCATGTTTACACATATTTCACTGCAGAAGTGGTTACAACGACAGATATTGTACAATTACAAGTTCAATCTGTAAAGGTTGTTGCTCATGGTGTGGTCCCGATTAGAACCTGACAGCGTTATAAAAAGGGCAGGGATAGCTCAGTAGGTAGAGTGGTGGCCCCATGATCGGAAGGTCGGGGGTTCGATTCCCCTGAACAACTACCCTGAGGTACCCCTGAGCAAGGTACCGTCCCTACACACTGCTCCCCGGGCGCCCAGTGGCTGCCCACTGCTTCGCTGAGTGAATGGGTTAAATGCAGAGAGGGATTTTCCCCACGGGGACCAATAAAGTACACTTTCTTTCTTTCTTTCTAAAAGCTTAAAGTTGATCACACTCAGGCAGTGACCGTGTCCGTTACAGAGACTCAATATCAAGCTGTGCAGGAAGCATTGTTTCAATGTGACTTCACTACTGTGTAAGTGAAACAATCGGAGGGTAGATCATTTGACAGATGCACCCCTGTCACACCTTTTTACTGCAGAGCTCTGATCGTACCTGATACCCTCACATATCTATATACCGTATTTTTCAGACCATAAGGCACATTAAGCGAAACAAAACAGTCAGATAAGTCAAACTTTACTCAGCTCATTCTTCTTGCTTCCTCCACTTCTGTACCATTGATTCATTAATGTTGAATTCTCTCACGGCTGCTCTATTCCCATATTGTTGCAGTATATTAATGACTAACCTGGTATTGTGGATGGATTATCTCAGTTGTTCTCCTGACTGAAGGTTGGGCCATTTACAGCATCCTGCCATGCGATTGCATTTGTCCCCAACCATCAGGAACCTTCACGTTAACTTTTATCGAGTGGAAAAAAGTTAGCGTTCATCCTCCAGCTTTACTGTGTTTATGCTAACTTAGCTGTTAGCTAGCCACCACGTAGCATATCATTATATACCAGCTAGTCCAACTTCAGTAACCCTACAAACGTCACTGCTGTTTAGTTTTCTGTCTTCATTTATGTTGGAAGTGACAGCAGAGCTGTACGTTTTAATGTTTCAGAAATCTCTCAGTCAGAACATGCTACATCATGTTTAGGTGGAAGCTAGCGAGCTAACTTCCTGTTAACTTCTAACTCTGTTAAATGTAATAAATCCTGTTTTCATGGATGCCTGGATGTTAAACTTCATTGTTACACCTGGTAAAGCAGCAACGCTGATCATTTTATTAAAGATGAAAGAATTTAGACAGTTTTTAACTCTGTAATGCTCCAACAATCCATCAAGCGGTGCGGCTTCGTAGCTTACCAAAGTCGTACTAAAACATTTTTGACAGATTTCTGAGCGCCGTGTAGCACATAAAATCGGTTTCAAGGTCAGTAAGTACAACCAGAGTTCATACATAAGGCACACCGGATTATAAGGCACACTGTCGATTTTTGAGAAAATTAAAGGATTTTAAGTGCGCCTTATAGTGCGGAAAATACAGTGTATATATAGACATATATGTCTATATTGCTGGATTCACACAGTCTGACAGGCTGATGTTTCTGGGATGCAGCCGGCTATCTGTATAGACAGGGGTGCACATAAGTGATCCACAGGTGTCAAAATAAAAGACACGCACCAGATAAGAAGCATGTTTGAGTACATATAAAAGGCACTGTTTTTGTCCGCTAGAGTGGGATTTTCACGGCACATTCTGCACCACATCTCTGTGCGTTCATCATTTGTTTGAAGCCAGCTCACCTCCTGCAACCACTTTTCCGAGAATACGCGCTTCTTTTGCGGTTTGGACTCCTTTTGAGTTCATGTGTACTGTCTTTTAGTTTATGGGACGTTCCACAATATCTGTCAGTTTAACTACTTTGGTTTTTTTAAAGAATCCATTTCATATCTAAGGAACCTTGGAGGATATGAAATATTTTGTTCTCCCTCCTGCCAAGGTTTTACTGCTCATAAAGACAATATTCAGATATACTGTAATGTAAGCATCAAAGTTTGTATCTCTGCGTTTGTTAATATTTGAATAAGGCTTCATTATTTGCTGGCAGCCATCTTGAAAGCATCAGCTGACTGAACATAGGGACGGAAACACTTGTTGTGTCTCGTTGGGTTCATGTTCGGCGGGTTTTCTGATTGCATAAGAGGTCCATAGGGAGCGCGCTCCAAGGCGTGAGCGATCGAGTCCCGTTCACATCAGAGCGATCATCCTCCGTTCAGCACAAAACAAAGACGTAGGGTGGAGCGCCGTGACCGCGTCGCGCAGTGCAATCTACAGCTTTTCCATGTGATGCAGCAATTTAAGTAAACGCAGGAGGTGAACGTGATCCTGACCTGGTTAACTGTTCAAGGAGCTCACATCCCCCCCTCCCTGTCCCGTGAAAGCACAAAGATGCGTTTCTCCCACAGACTGGAGAAACTCAGGTTTACCATAAAGCTTCAGAATTCTTCTACAGAAGAAAACTCCAAAAAAGAAGCGCAGGAACTGCTCAGGTGGGAGACGACGGCTTATAAAGGTGCGGGTTGTGTTGGAAGAAAAGCTCCACAGAGAAGCCGGAGTCTGAGTTCCATCTTTTTCCCGTCAACCTGCGAGCGACCCGCTGAAGGAGGACGGAGATTGGATGAGCTCGGGCAGATCGCCGTGTCCGTGTGTAACCGATTAAAGAAATAATAGAAAAGAGCAAATTTGTCAGGGATTCTCCAGCGGCTGCTCTCACCTTCTCTGACCTGACATTTCAGACTGACCGAGGCTGACCCGTGTGTGTGTGTGTGTGTGTGTGTGTGTGTGTGTGTGTGTGTGTGTGTGTGTGTGTGTGCGCGTGTGCGTGAGCTGTCAGTATTTATGTGTGTGTCACTTGCCTATTCTCCCCGCTGTCGGTGGCAGGCTGAGTGGTAAGTCAAATATCAATTTCATCCAGAGTCCAATGACCAATTTGCATATTCATGCTGGTGGTTACTTGTATTAAAGCGAGCTGGCGGTGCGTACCACATGTCGCTTATATTTCTGATTAAATGGCGAGGAGAAGGCGAGACCGACGTGTCCGCTGCGTTCGATATAGAGCTCGATTTCTTTCTTATCAGGCAGTAATTGTCATGTGATGCATCCTGCAGATGTACCTGACGGTGCATGCACGGCAGAGGAGGAGAGAACACTGCGACGCTGCTCTAACTGGCGAGAGGATCAAACTCATTTACATTTGCTCGACTGCTGCACTTCCTGTGAGAGTGCTGCTCGCCTTTTGCCATTTACCCACCAAACATTAAGGTATATAATGACACACCTCTCTCTGTGGCGTGACAACAGCCTGACTCTTGTACCTACAGCTGCTGTTAATAAAGCAGCGAATCAAAGTGCTGATTTGGGGAAGAAGGAGCGGTCTAATGTGAGGCGTTTGTCTACAGCCTCGTGCTCTCCTGCAGCACTCGTTGCTTCTCATACCCGCCTCTTCCTCCGGATGCTTACCATGAAGTGATTAAATACTGAGCCAGGTTGATGGCGATCGGCGTGCCGCTGATGGTGACGTGGCGGTCGCTGGTGCTGTCGATCTGACTGCCGATCTTGATCTGAGCCCCCGATACCTGCCGGATCTCGTTTATCTTGGTGCCCTGGCGGCCGATGATTGAGCCAATCAGCTGTGAGGAGGGAGACACGGAGAGGATTAGAGGCTTTTACAGGTGGACCGTGGCTTCAGTGAACTCTGACGGTGGCAAATGCAAAGACTTTCAAAGCACTTGGTTGTCTGTGAGCCTTAATGTGATGATTTTCTCACTTGTTGACAGCATGTAACTGGAAGCTCAGCTTACTTACCAGTTTGAGGTCTGTTTTTTGTTTCCCTGCACTTGCTGTCAGACCCTCAGTCTGCCTTTACATCTGGTGTGACGGGTTAAAAAACTCACGGCTCGTAGACCTTCTAACTTCCCCACATGAACCTCCAGCCTTCGTTCTCTGCCTTCAGTTTATTTTCCATCCTTCCATCTTGTTATCTGCTGGTGTCTAATAATATGGGACAGCACCAGGCGGTGAACTCTGACTCATCTGCCTGCCGTGAGCTGGGCGAGGGTCCCGGTGTGAGCTATCCTGGTCTCAGCGGGGGTTTGTCACACAGTAGGTGTCACAGCAACCACAGACAGGTAGTTACTGAGCTCACCTCTGTGTCAGTAAATGTGTGTCATTATTTTTTTTTAAGACGGCAGGCTTGTCAGGTGGCAGCATGTCTGCACGGTGCCAGCTATGCATCTGGAGCTAAATTTATAAGAAATGAAACTGTTCTGTCTGATGCATTTTTGCAGTTAAGAAGGCAAAAAAAGTTGGGAGGTAACTGAAAGATTTTGTAATTACAAGACTTGTTTATCCTAATTATAAGACGAGGACTGAGAGGTCAGGGCTGGAACAGACGGGGGGGGGGTTTCCAGCTATAAAAGTTTGTTCCAGAGGAGGTAAAAGTGCAGCTCTGAACAGATGAACAACGAGCGCTACCCTCAGTAAGTAAAGAGGACTCACATTTCACAACTGTGAAAACTTTGCCATCACTTCTTTCTTCAACTCTCGTGTAAAGTATCTATAAAGTTCCTCTGAGCCATTAAACAGAAGCTCCCCGGACCTGTGACAATCCCAGATCACCTGCTTCCTTTTAAGGAACAGATAAAAAAGATCAAACCAAAGCCTGGCTCTGAATATTTTTAGACAAAGCATTTTAAAGACTTGTTCTTCCTGCTGATATTTTCTCTTTCAGCTCTAAAAATGAGGAGCAGACGAGGTCAGGCGTATTTGGAGGATATAAAAGTTATGCAAAGGAGATAATGAAGACTAATGTCAGCGTGCAGGCTGTTGGTGTCATCCAATTAAAAACATAACACCAATATGATGCCCACTGTGGAAACTGGTAAAGAATGAGCCAATTAACCCTCGGCACAGCTGATTGGCCTGAAATTGATCACAGCAGAAGATGTATAATTGATTAACTTTATCATCTGCAGTGAATTGTTTGCTCATATATTACAGATTATGTATATGTGTCATTTCAGGTTAATGACTTGTTATGACAGGAAGTTTCTTCTGAAGTCCTGACTTCAGCGAACTCGTTTTGACGGGAACGACGGCGGCACGCGAAGGAGCGTTTCCTGTCGTGTTCCTTCCGTTCCAGAGCGCATCTTCAAAACCAGCTAAAGCCATAAGACGCGATTCTGGTCAATCTATGAAATGGAGAAATGCTGTCTGAAAAATAAGCTCTGTTGTTGCTGCAGACTCAACTGGGAACAATTATTCTTTAAAAGCATCACTTGTATCAGCTCACTGAAAATGGGCAGAATTGATATGGGATGCATTTCTATGTAATTTAAAGTTTGGGTTATTACTTGAAGCACTGATGAACCATCAGGAGCATCTCCTTTAATGCCTCGGATTAAAGCAGCCCTCTGTTTGACATGTGGACAGAAGCTCCTCTCTCTGCTGAGCCACCACCATCCTCTTCTTTTTAAAGCATGACTCATCGCTGCTCTCGGCTTCTCACTTTAATCCACTAACGACCCCGAGCTTCCCTTTAGTCACTTTTTGCCTTCATCTCATTCGTTGCTTTATTGCCTCCCTGTAACGGCCTCTTTCTGTTCCTCTGTGCACGAAAGAGTGAGTAGATCTGCACTGTAGAGAGGTATTCTCAGAAAGGTCTTTGATAATTTAAGTGTGTGTCTGTGTGCGTGCGCATTAGAGACACTGACAAATAAAGTGCTGGCCAATGACAACCGGGTTACAACCATTTGCATGAGATCCCTCTTAGCTGCTGTTTGACCTCACAAACGTGCTCATTGAATAATTACCGTCCTCCTGTGAGTCACCACCAGCAGACTGGCAGATATCCAGGGAAACAAAGATGTACACACACACTAACCTTTAAATGTCTCCATCTCTGATTGCTGAACAAGTATTAACACAGTTTAAAGTCATACAGGTGCGTGACTACCTGTGGATGAAGACGTCTGTGCACAGACTCACTGAATACTGGTTAAATATGTTCGTACATCAGGGGTCATCAGTCAGCATGAAGACACGCAGAAAATTTTCACTTTTATTTTGAAAAACTGCAAAAAGTTTCTTATTGGTGAGACTGTAGCACTTTTTCTAGCTCAGGGTTTTTTTATTTTGCTGGCTAACCTGAGAGTTGCTATCAGCCTGCTTCCCTTGAGTTTAGCTTAAATTCAGTTTTTATTATATACAGTGTTGGGAAGGTTACTTTTAAAATGTATTCCGTTACAGAATACAGAATACATGCCCCAAAATGTATTCTGTAACGTGTTACGTTACTCAATGAGAGTAACGTATTCTGAATACTTTGGATTACTTAATATATTATCGTGCTTTTTACAACAACGTGAATGTACTATTGCTGTGTGATTTATTACTATTACTGAAGGTCCGCGACTCCGAACTGTAGTAAAGGGACCTCTGACTAATACGGCGGGGTCCCTGTCGGCTCGTAGCCGAAAAATAGCTTTACTTTGTTGTGTGGGTCAATTTTTCTTGCGAGAGACAGAGAGAGGCGTTGAAAGGCTGCTCCAACGGAACTTATTGTTTCGGAGGAAAACACGAACACGGCGTACAGTCGAGTCTTAATAGCTTACTTACAACTGGGCTCGTCAGGCACTCTTCTTGGCTGCAGTGGTTATTATTATATTTACATGTTTCCAGCTCCCGTTTTTCCTCGACGACAACTCGTACCTTTCCACTCCCCTTTTTCTCCCTCCTCGCGCTCACAGACACATAATGTGTGTGGCAGTCCATTCTCCCTGCAACACGGGCTACACTGCCCATGATGCTACATTCTTTAGAGCTATGCTTGTAGCATTCTGCCTGTTAGCTTAGCACAACAACAACAACAACGAAAAGGCGCTCTCTCACCCAGGAAACACACAGTCGCAGAAAGAGAGAGAGAGCGTCGCCCTGTAACCATGGCAACCGTAACGCTGCCGCCTGGAACGAAAGAACGTAGCTGTCAAACAAAACCCAAACAGTCCTGACCCGCGACAATATGAAACAGGAAAGTACCGCAGTGTAATCCATTTATTTCAACTAAGTAACTGTATTCTGAATACCACCTTTTTAAACGGTAACTGTAACGGAATACAGTTACTCATATTTTGTATTCTGAATACGTAACGGCGGTACATGTATTCCGTTACTCCTCAACACTGATTATATAGCACCAACAACAATCCGGTCGTTCAGTCTGACGTCACTA
Organism: Maylandia zebra; assembly: GCF_041146795.1. Classification (NCBI taxonomy): domain Eukaryota; kingdom Metazoa; phylum Chordata; class Actinopteri; order Cichliformes; family Cichlidae; genus Maylandia; species Maylandia zebra. Next base: position 40,912,608 of record NC_135171.1, read on the forward strand.
GCCGTGTCTGGGCCTAAACTCCGCTGCAGGTCCATATATCAAACGATCACTATGGCATTACTGAGAGTTGAAAACTGTCTAAAGTCTTTCATCTTTAATAAAATGATCAGCGTTCTGCTCTACCAGGTGTAACAATTGAGTTTAACATCCAGGCATCCATGAAAACGGAATTTATGACATTTAACGGAGTTAGAAGTTAGCAGGGAGTTAGCTCGCTAGCTTCTATCTAAATACAATATAGCAGAGGTGTGGACTCGAGTCACATGACTTGGACTCGAGTCATTAATTTTATGACTTTAGACTTGACTTGAAAAAATGTTCTAAGACTTGTGACTTGACTTGGACTTTTACACCAATGACTTGGGACTTGAATTGGACTTGAACCGGTTTACTTGAAAAGACTTGATATTTCACCCCAAATATAAAATTTAACATGCATATTATATAGAGATTGAAAATGTGACGTCATTCACGGGTAGAACCGCAAAGGATTCTGGGAACTCGTGGCAAGCGGTACTAGCGCACGCAGGCTTTCAATTGAAACCAGTCACACAGCGATAAAAAGAAACACAAAAATGTCAAGAAGCTGTTGTATTATTAACTGCAATAGCCGGTCGCATGACAGCCACGGGAAGCCGACGGGTAAAGAGATCGGTTGTTATCGGATTACGTCGTTGAAGAGAAATTGTTCGAGCCATGTTTCCGAAGTAACAAAGACGCGACTGGATTGCAGCCATTCAAAGACCAATTATAACGTCCCAGAACACTCCAGCTCACAGGTTAGTCTGCTCCAAGCATTTACACGAAGGTCAGTCTGCTGTTGTAGTTAATGCGTCATTTTTCTTAACATAATTGGTGATATAGGTTACAAGCAAGTCTGGCGCTGAACAGAAATTGTCGCGCTATGCTCCTTTATTTATTGTGCATAAATAGTGAATTGTCCTGACACAATATTGCGTTTCGCTTCTGTTATTATGGTACATTGACAAAAACATATACTTTTATTCACAGGATAAAACAGTTGTTTTGTATCACTAATTGTCCAGTGCGATTACAGCATACAATATTATTGTCACTGCTACATTTCTGTGATGCTACCAGAAATTATTTCCACTGCTAATTAACTACCGTTGAGCTCAAAGGTCCTATTAATAAACGGTTAACGAATGTGTATTTATGACGACGATTTGTGAGACTGGTAAACTTATGATACGTACGATGGTCTTTCGTTCTACACGGTGCATTTCAAGGTCCTGCACCCATCCGTCGGTAAACTGTACCTGGGCTTGTTGCAGTGACCGGAAGTTACTAAACTTCATGAGTGTATGCACTCACAAGAACCGTATGATTATAAATATGCATATAAATATGCTACGATGAGATAGCTGACTTCATCTAACTAGCAAATGTTTTCCAGGCTACGTTGGTGATGCAGTTTTTTTTTAAATTATATTTTTTTTAAAATATCATTTATTTATGTATGATATTTTTGTCATGCGATTTTAAAGCCGGTCCTACAAGCGCATCCAAGAATAACATGCAGCTTATCTCAGAACTGTCGGTGAAAATTATTCTTGGAGCTAGGTTTAATTGAGCTGCATTTTAAAGAGGTGCAATTTCACAATTTGTGTATATTTTCTAAGTTCACTATTTTGTCATGTGTTGAGAAAAACACAGATTTAAAAATTACATGGTCTAATATTTACATTTAGCATAAAACTGCAACATGCTTTTTTTCGTTTTTTTTTTTAAAGACTCGAAAGGACTTGAAATTCAAAATTTCAGACTTGTGACTTTACTTGGACTTTTACACCAGTGACTTGAGACTCGACTCTGACTTGCCTGACATTACTTGAGACTTGACTTGAGACTTGAGGATAAAGACTTGAGACTTACTTGAGACTTGCAAAACAATGACTTGGTCCCACCTCTGCAATATAGCATGTCCTGGCTGCGGGGTTTTGGAAACAAATTAAAACGTACAGCTCTGTTATCACTTCCAGCATAAATGAAGACAGAAAACTAAACAGCAGTGACGTTTGTAGGGTTACTGAAGTTGGGCTAGCTGGTATATAACGATGTGCTACGTGATCACTAGCGACACAGCTATGTTAGCATAATATAAACAAGCTAACTTTTTTTCCACTGGATAAAAGTTAAGGTGAGTGTTCTCGGTGGTCAGGAACAAATGTAATCGCATGGCAGGATACTGTAAAAGGACCAAACTTCAGCCAGGAGAACAACTGAGATAATCCATCCACAATACGAGGTTAGTCATTCATATACTGCTGCATGGGCTGGGCTGTAGTTACACCCTAAGGTTTTAAAAACTGAGCTTAAATAAATGATTAGCGGTAATAAAAGCCGAGGGAGGTCAACAGTGATCACTGACTGTTTTAGGAGCTTTTTGAGATTAAATAGAAGAAAATACAAAACATTAAACATGTTAACAACACAAAAGCCATATTAAACGCAGACTACTTTAGACCCGGAAGTAGGATTCGTCGCGTCATCACTTAACGACCAGATAGTTGGCCTATGGTGCTTTACACTGTGAGGTAAAGACAATAATGCAGAGAAAACCCCAACCATCAGACTATGGTTATGAACAAGCACTTGGCGACAGTGGGAAGGAAAAACCCCCTTTTAACAACCTCGAGTGGAGCCAGGCTCACACTTCTACACTCGCACGCTCTGTGACAGCCTTCAGTGATGTGATGACTCACTTAGTAAGAACTAAAATCACTGCATTTTGTTCTTTGTAGCTTTCAGCACTTGTAGACTTGGACCTAAAAACCAGCTGCTTAGCTTCGTCTAGATTAAAGTCTAGCTCTTCACACCAGAAACTCGAGACCATCTGCTCGTCTGAAGGTGACGGAGACGCCCGTGTCTATTACATAAACCTCCTCGTCAGATTCGGAGACGGCTTTTCACACTGGATAATACACCTTATGTTTTCTGTTTGGTTTGTGTTATTTTCATGTTTGTCATTACTTGGCCTTCATCCTGCGAGGCTCTTTGGTCATGTCTTCCATGCCAAAAGTAAATCCAAGAATTCTGGCATTATGGATAACATGGAGAATTTACATGAATGCTTCAGCTCGCCGACAGCCCGCCAAGCAGCTCATGCAGCTCCTGGTAGAAGCAGTGAACAACAAAGTGGATGCAAACCATGGTTCTGGCGGTCACGCACGCCTCAACAACTGCCCTCTGGGAGGCGCCACAGGAGCCTCCGGACTAAGACCACCAGGTACCGGAACAGCTTCTTCCCCACAGCTGTCAGACTCCTGAACTCTGCCTCCTGACATCTGACCCACGTTAAACTCATGGACTGAACATACACACACCCACAATGGACAACTGTACCCTCAAACACAATAATAACATGGACTGAACCACCACTCACAACCACTAGCACTTTATATAGCCTCTGTAGAAACTATCTACACCCTCACTTATCTTAACTGCACTACTGTATAGCTCTGTGTAAATAATCATTCTGTACATTCGATAATCTTTAATCCTACAACTGTTTACAACTTGCATAGTTCCCATTTCTGTATAGCTGTATATCCCAGATTCTGTAAAGTTATTTATTTCATATTCTGTATAGTTTTTCATATTTATATCCTGTTCATATCCTGTACATAGCTTGTACTCACTACAGCCTGTACATACTTATAGTTATAGAATATTCACAACATACTTCATACCGTGTACATTATAACATACCATAATAGACCCATTTCTGTAATATACTCACATATCTATATTATTGCTAATATATATTGTAATATATCTATATCACTAAAGCACTTCTGGATGGATGCAAACTGCATTTCGTTGCCCTGTACCTGTGCATGTGCAATGACAATAAAGTTGAATTCTATTCTATTCTAACTTGAAACAAAGCAATTTCTTTGCATGTGGCTTTGACGTCTCCTCCTCTTATATCTGCACTGATGAAGAACCTTGAACCTTGATGTGAAAGTGTTGACGATGCCTGTCGTTCAGGCGAATACTACCTGCGCCATAATGCCGAACCTTAATGAATGTGGCAGTGATGAGGTGACCAGCACGGTGAGTATACTGGTGGCTAAAGACCTGCTGTTATTTTCAGGAATGAGATGATCCTGGGATTTCCTTCTTTCATGCCAAAACTCTGGACTAAATGAAGACGTCGAATGATTGGGGAGTGGAAAGCCTCCTGTCTGGTACGGTGCCCGAACCACTGATGACACCTAACTCACGAACTAAGTACTTAAAATATTGCTCATATTTGATCTTCAATGTAAATAAAAATGACGTGACGGGAAGGATGAGCGCGGGGCGACTGGGGAGACGAGGTTTGTTTTTTGCTCCGTCTCCAAGGTTGGTTGCTCTGGAAATGTGTGGTTTTCACAGGATGCCGTGTTCCCCAGCGAGCAGCTTTGTGTAAGAGCTGGTGGGTAAAATCAGCTTGAAGCCGAAGCGCAGGGGAGGACGAGGACAGGGCGAGGGCTATTTTTGGGCGATTCCCTGCTGCCCCTGTAATTTGGAGAGGTTTACTGAAGGAGAGAGGGGGGAGACTGCTGTTGTTAAATCGCTAACTGTGAGCTATAGGATGTCATTAAGCTGCTCTGCTTGGCTCTGCTCAGTGACTCACAAACATATCACACACTTGCATGCGCCGGGTCTTAAGCTCCTCTCTGCTGTGTGCTTTTGTGCGTCTTATTCTCTCCGGCCAGTCGTCAACGCACACGAGCGGGGCTGCACGTCTGATGCGTTTCTCTGCACGAGTCTGTCCACGCTAACGGCACACAAAGGCATGAATGGAGGCCCCGAGAGGCCTCGAAACTGCGACTTCATTTAAACCTGGAAGGTGACGGCACCTGCGGAGGTGTTGATTATCTTGTCAGAATGGAGATGGAGAGTTTCCGGGAAAGAAATGACCTCGCGCTGCTGTTTTTCTTTTCTCGAGCTGAAGCCACAGAGAGGCCAGTGTGACTGAACACGACTGTGTGAATTCCTCAGGAGAAATCAAGTCTCCTGTTAGGCAATGAGGCATGGATAAAGATAGTGTTATTTCTTTACTAACGCCGGCCCTCATCACAGACTATTATCCAGGTGCAGAAACATCTCATCTTTAACCCTCCTCACTAATAATTACTGCTTTGAATGAACCTGCTGCTCCTTTGCTCCTTTGGCACATCTTTGTATTCACAAGCAGATATTAAAGATCTTCTCTTGATAAACAGATCACAGCAGGCTGATAGCAGCTACACATCAGCCTTTTTCAGAAGCACTGACGAGGACAAAAATATCGAGAGAGCGAAGTGCCATCTGCAGGTTTATACTGTAGTTTGCTCGACCTCTCAGTCACCGGCCAAGGAGCAACCTCTAGAGCTGCAAAACTGAGCCAAGGCACTAGTGCCAAAAACTGCAGTTCCTCTAACGTCCACTCGAGGCTCCAGCAGTGAGTCAGTGCCCAAAGTCTCCTGCGTTAAAACCCTGAACTTCAGAGCAGACACAGGCGGCAGTAGCTGCTAGCCTCCCTCAGTTACTGGAGTCCCTGAGCTGGACCTCTGGACCTTCTGGAGCATTTTTAATCCAATTATCTGATCAATAATATGGCTGCTGTGGAGTTAACGGTACTAAGAGACAATCTCAGAAGTCTGAGCTCCAGTTTCAGGGAGTGAGATTCAAGGATTTCATTTGGATGTTGCTGAATACTGATTGGCAGATATCAGGTCATTCATGGCTCCAAAAAGCTGACGTGTTAGTGACGGTCCAGAAACGTCCGTCCGGCCATGTGAACGTTGCCGTCTCAGTATGCACACTATGAATATGAATGATTCGTGCAGGGAAATGTAAACTGGAGTTCGTTTGAACAGTGATGCATTCACTTGTTTAAAAAAAATCACTTTTTAAACTGAAGTTAATAAAGTTATTTAAAGTGATCCAGCTGCTGACAGGATGTCAGACATTTAAAGTGAAGCACTGTGAAGACCCAGAGCCTGTTTCCTGTTAATCATCCCTGACACCCAGTGGATGTAAAGGGTTCGCTTGAATTTGTTGTCCTCATATTAGTGTGTGTGTGTGTGTGTGTGTGTGTGTGTGTGTGTGTGTGTGTGTGTGCAGACAGAGCCGACGGCAGCTCTAAGCAGCTGATGTGTGACAGACTGAATGACTGGCTAACACTCGCTGATGGATGCCGAGAGAGGCAAAGTGGAGGAAGAGTCAAGTGAGGCAGAAAGAGGGAATATATATACTCTCACTGTGTCAATGGGAAAAACACACTGTCTGGCTGTGCTCGGGCTCCTCCCGCTCACATTCTCCTATTTAGCACCGTGTACGTGCAGATAGTCAGTGAACCACATCTAAACCAGCGTTTGGTGCTTTTTATGAACGTTCATGCTGAGCACACACAGTCAGCTTGTTGCTGCTGGTCAACAGCCTTAAACCCGTGAAGTGGACAAGAGTAAAGTGAAGGTAGCTCGCAGGTCAGGAGGTAGAGCAGGTCATCTACCAATCAGAAGGGCAGTGGCTCAATCCTGGGGGACGTAGGTCACGGAAGAACAAAAACATCTTGTGTGTCCTCAGATTTGAGTAGAAAAGTCCAAAAACTAATAGTTAAAAAATGGAAATAAAGACATTTCAAAGTAAAACCAACATGTCCCCATTTCCCGTTTGTGTTGCATTTTTCACAGTTTCCCTACAACTCGGAGAGTAGCAGGAAAGTGTCTGTAGACACGTCCATCACTTCTGTTCATTCAGTCTCTTCAGCATACATTGTTACCGTGATTGTCCAAAATCATGGACAATCTCACATGGTCTATAAAACATCAATATTGATTAAAAACAATGCAAATATTTTAAAAGCTTAATATTAATATACAGCCTGGCTTCACGTTTTCAGAAAACGTCCATTATGAGGCACCAACTTCATCTCAGGCAGCAGACTTCAAAGGATTTAACAGGAATAACTAGTCAGCCGTTGGTTCTCCAGTTTCCACAACAGGTTACATTCGAGGCTTTAGCCTCCCTACAGGTATGCTCTAGCTGCAAGCCTCTTTGCAACCCACCTCGATGTGCATAGAAAAGGCAGTGAGGTCGCAGAAACAGACCCGTGCCACCAAATATAAGAGATGCAAACAGCAGTCAGAAAACTGTCGTGATCGGACTAAATGAGCAACGTTAATGTCTGAGGTCACAGACTCTGATCTTGGCTCATGTGATTAGGTAGAGGATCATCAGGGGGTCCTTTGTCCCTCTTTGGGGGGAAACTCCCACTGGGTTTAAATCTGGGACTCTCCACCATTTGACCTTAGAACTGAAGAAGCTTCTCAGATGAAGGTGAAACGTCTTCAAGCAACTCAAACAAGTCCAGACGCTTTTCTTTGCAAGCTCCTTAGACGACTCTGACCTTTGAGCACCAAATTCTAATGAGCTCATTGCTGAGACAGACGGACAGACATTTCATCCAGGTGCTTAAAACACTGTGTTTGAGTAAGTTAATCCTGACCTGCTAACCACAGAGAGAGCTCCACAGCTCAGTGTGAGTCACGTTATGTTGTCATAATTTTCCTTTTATCATGCGAGTTTGAACACTCACACAAAGTACATGTCAGCTGTAAGCCAATGATCGGGCATGGAGTCCTATTACAGAAGCATGTAAACAGCTTAATGAGCTGGATCATGGTGTGTAAACACAGCCAAACCAAAGAGAGGGCGAAGCATCAAACGGCTGAGCTTAGGCTGAGGGGGGAGGGGGGGAGGCTGGGTGGCCAGAAGCTGTCACAGGAACAAAAGGTCGCCGCTTTGACCTCGAAACAGTCGACACGTCCATCAAACGTCACACGTCCTTGAGCACGATACTGAACTGTTAAGTGTCTGAAAAAAAGCCACTGGGAGCTCTGCAGGGCTGCTCACAGAGAGGAACCGGGCGGGGGCGGGGCCAGCAGTCGGGGGGGTGGGGGTTGTGGGAGAACACAGCTGATGATATACTGCAACACCCCTCCAGGTCCAGGTGCTGATTACACTCACAAAACATGATATAAAATCTAAACGCAACCTTGAACTGAACACACGTTTTCTAATGATGGGAAAATATCAACTCGTTAGCTTAATTAAAGCTGAGAAGAAGCTGTGACTGAAGCCAGCGTGTGCCACACATCTGCCCACTGAAACCACTAAAACCATTCATTTGCACTCTGTGTTATCTGCAGCACTTCACAGCAACCAAAAACTGCAGCCGCACAATTTCAGACTCAAATCTCTGAAAAGTTTGGAGCTGCATGTTTACATCTGACAAAGCAGCAGAAATATAAATGTATGAAGAGGCAGAGGAGCAGCATTGATTTCATTTTTCAGACGAAGCTTCATCTCCGCGGCTGGAGGTTGGCGTGGAGTTTGAATGTTCGGAGAGACAAACGGGGAATGCAAACACACCGACCGACTTCAGCATCACGTTCGCGCTAACATCGTTACACACTGTAAAGCTGCTGTTCTAGCTCAATAAAGGAGGAGGAGGAGCTGCTCTCGATAAGATCAGCAGTTCAAAACCACAGAAAGCCGGAGTGGGCTGAGAGGAGGAGAAACGCTGAAGAGGATGAGGACGCTCGTGTAGGAGTGAGCACGAGCTGACCTGTAGGCATGTGTTTTTGTGTAGGTAGAAGGAGATTAGCGGCCGGAGTCACGCTACACTTTCACTCACAAACTTAGAACAGCAAACACGCCTCCTCTGGAGCTGAGCTCTCTCTTACTCACATCGTTGGGAATGAGCAACTCCTGAGACGTGGTTTGGGAATTAGCCTCCATCCCTCCTGGGAGAGAGAGAAGAAAGAGAAAATTCATTTTGAATGATTAGAAAACGTCCAAATCATCAGGGATCAAAACACAACAAACCCCCAATGGCTTCTTTTTCATCACCGTCCTCCACAAACGGGGACTTAGTTTGACTTTGATAAGAGCAAAGTGGGAGGAAAACTGAAAGAAGGGCAAAGCTAGATTAGATTAGATTAGATAGAACTTTATTAATCCCTCGGGATTCACAGTGAGGTGAAGAGGCACTACAGCTTAGTTGTTCCCCCCTCCTTTGTCCTCCTGTTTCCCCTCCCTCTCCCCTCCAGAGAGGAGTTAAACAGTCTGATGGCGTGTGGGACAAAGGAGAACAAAGCTAGAACAAAGAAGGAAAAACGTTTCAACAAATCATATTTTTATTTTACCCCATTAATAGAAAATGAAGGAATCTCTGTTTGCGCTTTAATAACACTGTTTCTGATTTGGTGAGCACAGCTGGAGTCAGGATGGGTGGTCAGCGTTACTTACTGTACATACATACTCTCCTTTCTTCCTGCTGCTTTCATGACTTTCAGAAGGAAAGTTTCTGTCAGGGTTAAAACTTCCTGTTGTCCAGTTTATCGTCCCTGCGATCAGGACTCGCTGACCACGGTTTGCAGTACCGATATATTTGTGCCCTGGATGATTCTATCCAACCGGCTAACGAGGAGCCAAAAAACTGATACGCTTTACCCGGACCTTCCCCTCGTTTACGTCCTTTGCTGCAGAAAGGTTTGATCGCTCTGAAACTCTGTGTGTGAGTGTGAGTGTGTGAGACACCCGTCCAACCACGTCTGATAAGTTTTCTACCTGGACTGGGTTGAAATAATCAGTCGCCCCCACGTGACGACTCTCTCGTCGATGGTTCTTTTTGCTGCTTCCGCTTTTCTTTCTTTCCTTTTTCTTCATCCTTTCTCATCTTTTCCTCCCTCCCTGCCTTAGTTTTCATTCTTAAATCTCTTTCATTTTCCTTGTTCCCCATGCCTCACGCACTCATGTTTTCCATCTGTTTCCTCTCTGGTTCTTCTGTTCTTTCTCTCATTTCCTTCTTTCCATTTTCTCCTTTTCTTTATCTTCGTTGTACATGTACACTGACAAAAAACTGGCTATTTTATTCTATTCTATTCTTCTTCTCTGTCCTTTTGTCTTTTTTCTCCTACCTCTTTTCTGTCTTTCACTTCTGTCCTCTGGTCCCTTGTCCTCTTATATAGTTGCTGCTTTCCCTCCTTGAGGAACGTCAGAACCTGATTGGCTCCTCTGAAGAGGTGGAGGTGGAGTTCTCTCCCTTGCTACAAAAACCGCATCTGTGACAAATTATTCAATTTCCTGAATTGAATTGTTTTAACGATGCCATCTCTGCGGTCTTATTATTAACGAGGCCAACACAATCAGCTGTTTGCTCAGTCACACCTTTGATTTCCACCTTTTAGTCGATTAGCGGAGCCGTTCTGCAGAGCGGCGTGGAGCCTCACCGATGCAGCCAGAAATCTGCCGGCCAGGTTCGAGTACAGAGAGCTGCTCTGCAGTCGGCCTGTAAGTTCAGCTGGATGCTCCAAATCAAAGCCACCAGGCACAGATTCTAATTCAGAGCCGCGCTGCAGAATGAAGCTCGTGCAGCATTCATTACCTCATTATGTACTTGAAAAGTTGTCCCACAAACAGAGACGCAGACAGGAGAGAGAGCATTGTGCATTTTAAAGGCTGAACTCGGAGGATGTCTGATAACATTCACACATTTTTACAAACATCTCTGTTGTTTTTGATAAAGAGAATGATGAAACTCGACGTAATGACTTTTCCAAAATGAAAATAAGGTTTTTGAATAAATCCGTCTGTTTTTTTTAAGAGGCTGCAGACTTTGACGTCTGTTTTTAGTCCTTTGATTCAAAGTCGAATGTGTGCAGACTGAACACGTATGCGTCTGCTGACAGCTCGTCTCTCTCGCGCTCACGTGCACGTCACCAACATGTGCTGCATGCACACGACGGTCAAATCGCTCAGAGTTCCCAGAATCTCGAGTGGCTGTTTGAGGTTTTAGGCTCAGGTTTGCAGCAGTGTTATGGTTTTATTGTACGCTTTGTGTGACTGCATCAGTGAGCTGGGCTCTTAATTTCCTTTGGAATGACAGAGGGAACCATTATCACACTCTGACTCCTGAGTCTTTAGCGCTCAGCCTCAGAGAGCAGACGTTATCGCGTCAGAGGGAGGTGGGAATCGTCTGGCAACACAGGACACATGGAGGCGTATAGATTAAAGGCAGTTCCTGTTAAATGGACGTTTTCCAGGAAGCACAGTGGTTTGCAGGGTTTCAGGTTTCACTGAGGAGATCAGTCAATAATGAAACTACAGTGAGCACAAAAGCCTCTGTGGCTCTTTTATTTCACAGATCACAAACCGCTCTGTGGCAACACAAACTTATTTTGTTAACCTCTCTGTGGAGTCTGATTTATTATACGACATATTGAACTATTAATCCGAGCCGGACACCGAGACTGTGAGTCGCTCTTTGTCTTGACTTGTAAACACCTGCAGATTCAGACATGCGGGGGAAAAGAGATGTTAACGAGCAGATCGCTCTGAGGCTAAATATTTACTACAGGTATATGTTTATCTAACACAGATATCAGGTTTACACAGGTCGTACTTCTTTGTAATAAATCCAGCTGTCAGATTCACCCAGAGAACATCTGCTAAAGCAGCTCCATCAGTGTGTGGGAGAAAAGCTCTTATATCAGAAGTTAATGACTCTTGGAATGTGTTTGATCAGTAGATTAGTTTGTGGTAGACTCCGATCAGAAGAGAGTCGGGCTAAGGATGGAGGGGGAAGCCCCAGTGTCAGATAAAGAAGGATTATTTTGAACTGGGACTCATGCAAAGCTGCTTGAGCAGAATCTAAGAATCCAAATATTGAGCTGGAAATAAGAGGTTACCTGTAATTCCTTGTGTGTGTGTGTGTGTGTGTGTGTGTGTGTGTGTGTGTGTGTGTGTGTGTGTGTGTGTGTGCGTGCACATACCAGGCAGTACTTGTGTAGCTGATTGGCTGATGGGGGCCAGGCCTTGCTGCTGCATCGACAGCTGGTGCAGCTTTGCTAACTGACAGGAACAGAGATGGAAATCAGACAGAAACAAGCGACGATATCAAAGATGAGCAGAGTGAATAAAGCAGCTGTTTACCTCTGAGTGAGGAATGCCGTAGTGGCTCTGTACTGCATACGTCTGAAACAGAAAAATACAGAAGGTTGATGTTATCACCTCATTATCCATCCAGCCTGGAGTTCATCATGAGGTTCAGTTTGATCAAAAGTCCAGCAGACAGACAAGAAAAGACAGGAGAGGCTTTAAAATGTGGAAAAGTTTGGTGCGGCTGCTTTAAGGTCATTTAGAGCGATCAGACATCTTCCCTCTGATTAGTGAAAGCTGCAGATGAAGTAGATGAAGAGAGTTCTGCAGCAACTGTGTTGAAACATATCGTGCATCATTTATGATTTTCCTTAAAAGTTGTAAGAAAATTGTAACACTTTTTTTAAGGTCTCTCTTTGGAAATGAAGCATTCCCGCCGGCTTGGGAACGCTTCAGTATCTCTGCCGATGAGCTGCAGGTGATGGTCAAGGATGGGAAGGTTTGGACTTCTCTGCTGACAATGCTGGTTCCCCGACCCGGACCCGGATAAGCAGCAAGGCGCTCCGTACCTTCTGCATTTGATCCATCTTTCAGATCTCCATTTGTTTTCAAAGGCGACCGTGGTTCAGGGGGTTGGCAGCTCATCTGTGACCAGAAGGTCGCCAGTTCGATCCCCCAACTCTTCCTGTCCTGGTTGTTGTGTCCTTGGGCAAGACACTTCACCTACCGCCTACTGGTGATGGTCAGAGGGGCCAGTGGTGCGATATGGCAGCCTCACTTCTGTCAGTCTGCCCCAGAGCAGCTGTGGTTTGCCTGCACCAGTGTGTGAATGAATAGTGGAACTGTAAAGCGCTTTGGGTGCCTAAAAAAGCGCTATTATTAAAGTTGATACTTTTGCCGTGATTATAAATTCCTTCGTCGCACGGGTTTCTGTATTTTCTGTGCCTGAAACCAAACCTTCACTCTCACCTGCACCTGCGTCACCTTTTATTTTTAAATCCTTGAAGATTTTTAATATAGATACAGCGAAGCTTTTGCTCATAATAAAAAGTAGTTGATGAAAAACGTTGACATTTTCCAATCTCTCCGGAGCTTCGGATACAAAGCCCATAAACCAATTCAAAGACCCCGAAAAGCCCGTCAGTTAAAGGTCTTTTCCTCCGTCTTCTGCGAGTACAGAGGGAAACGCCGTCAGGATTAATGCTCCGTGATGCTCGGAGTTACTGAAAACACGACTATGAAAACGAGTTTCCCTCGATCATCCAGTCCATGTTTTATCTGTCCAACATCATGACTCGAGGAGTTTGCAGACGGCTTCCCAAATCCCTCGCTGAACTTCAAAGAGGAGCAGCGCGTCCACAGGCGAAGCATGAGACGGCTGCAGGGGAGGTGGTGTGTGTGCATGAGCAGCGGGACAAAGTTGGTGTGGATGCATTCGAGACACTGCAGAGACGCTTGTGTGTCTCCCCGAGGTTGACCAACCTTATATAAGAGATCTCAGACTGTGCAGCTGAACTTTTGACTCCTTTTGGCAGCACTCCGGGATGTGGAGGATCCACAGAATCCAGCTCCAAAGACTCTGACTCTATAAGAGTAACGGACCCGTGTGAGCTCTGCTTGATATTTATGCACCGTTGTGAACCTGAAAGTCTACCTAATGCAAATGGTCCGTGCGGGGTCCAACACGGAAAGCACCATATAAATATTTATGCGCGGTTTAATGCATCATGAATGAGAGACGCAGCAGAAAGAGTCTGCTCCCGCACGTCTGGGATTCTCCGAGCAGGAGACGACAGCAGAGAATGTCAGACTGACGAACTTTGTTCCTCCTTTTAGGAACGACCGTCTGATGTCGGCGCCGATATTTAAGAAGCTCCTCAGTCAGCCGCTGATGCTCTGCTGGAGCGCTCCGTGGACGCCCACAGAGCCTCGTCCACGAACCTCACTGTAAACCAGAATAGCTGCTGTAACCACGGTAACATGTTTCTCCAATCAGAAACGGTTTTTAGGAATAAAAGCTTATCTTTGGATGGGCTTCGTTTTTCTTCTGCTGTCTAAAGTTTAGGCGAGTTGAGGCTACAGATGGACTGAGTCATGTGACTCCATGCAAGCAGCTCATTCGTCAGTGTAGGAATACTTAAAAAATACAACATCGGACACAAAGGTACATTTAAAATGGACGTGTTATAGGCGTGTGCATTAAGGTTGAGCGATTGGACGCATTTATCGACCATCAGTTTGCTAATGATGTTGTTTGAAGCTAAGAGAAGAAGTCAATGGAGCAAACTAATAGTGCTGCATTATATGATTAAATATTTCCGTCCTGGAAGCATGTGCTGCTCGACAAAAGTTTTCAGCACCTCGACGAATGGCTCCTTTTCCACGGTATGAAACGACATCACTTCCTTTGACAGATATTCAGCGTGCGCTGTGTCCACCTGGGGCTGTCCTTTTCATATTTAACCGTTTTAGTAAAAGCACTTTGGATATTCTGCTGGTGAAAAGCTTTTCTTGAGCTTGTTGATGGAAAGCTGGTGATAGCCGAGCATACTCAGCTGGACGGCGAACACTTAAATGCTCATGCGAGTTAGTCGTGTTCGAGTCCTTTGCTGCTGCCGTACGTCTGCACAGCGGCAGCTTTGCCTCTTTCATCCGGTTTAGTGCCAAAGAAATCCCAAACTGACGACTTTGGGGGTTTTTGGCAACTAGTTCCTCCATGTTTGGACTTCTTTGTTCTAAATAGGTAAATCGGTCCATGCACGATTACATTGCTTCGCCCATCAAAAAGTCACCTGCATGAATAAATCACCTATCGTTGTTTCTTGGACCGATGAATGTTGGCTGGAAAAATTTGACATATCGCCCGACTTTAGGGCAACTGTAAGTCTTTGTAATGCTATAGCCCTTTGTTTTTAGTAAAGACTCATTGTACTGAAGTGTATTAGTACTTATTGCACAAATGCAAATATGCTCACTACACTTCAAATACACAAACTAAAACTGATGCTAGTCTCCCCCGCACAAACAGCCGGAGCCTCCGACTGTATGGAAGCAAATTAAGAGTAGCGCTGTGGTCACATCTTTCAAGGCTGTCAGCATGTCTTTCACATAATAATCCTGCTTCGCTTCAGGCTGTTTCAGAGCGTGAAGTTCAACCTTTGACGAAAAAAAGCTTCTCTGACAGCCGATCACTCAGAAGCGGCGCAGTGACACCTGTCATCTCCAGTAAAGACAGCCAAGAAAGGGAAAGGTCACACTGGAGTAGACACACGTTACTCGTCTAAATCTGATGGATCGTTTGAACAAAGTGGGACGGCGCTCATTTCCACTGTGACGGGATACACTGCTGCCTCCTGAAGACCCCTCCCTGTGCAATCACGCCACCTATTAACTTCATTTACCGATGAAGCGTTCCTGTTGAGGTGCAGGAACAGTCCCCTCAATTATAAGGCAATGACTCTACAATCAGACACAGTTTTTATTTTTCAGTGGGGATGACTCCGGCTCCTCAGCCAACGTCTTTCACTGGTTTCCAGTGCCACTGAGCGCTGAGGATCCAACGCACATCATCACGAAGGGAAACTCGACTAAAGTGTCTTCTACGCGACTGGACTTCTTCAGTCCATGAATGTTCAGACCACCATTTCTCAGATGAGAGGTGAAACGTCTCAGAGGTGACGTGGTTTTCTTTCCAAGCTCCTTAGACTATCGACCTGCACAGAAACACTAAACTGTCTTCTTCTCTTTGACACCTAAGCTAAAATCTGACGATGGCACATTTTAGCCATTCTGGTAACATCGACTTCAGGCTCCACGATGAACACACGGAAATCCAGATTTCACTGCTTTAAGCACCTCTTTTCCAAACAGCCTGCGTTACCTGCATTTAGTTAAAAGCTTCGTACTAATTTCCTCTAAAAACTCGTTGTTTACTCTCACTGAGACATGCTTAATGCCATTTCAAACACGTTATCACAGCTAATTATCCCACCGGAGAAATCCTCACAGCTGCAATCTCGAAATAAAGATTAACGTTTAATCCCAGAAATGACTCCATGACTACTGCAGATGAGTTTGTCACCAGAGCGAGAGACGCAATCATGATGTGACTCGTCACAAACGCAGTATACGAATCCTCTTCGTCTCTCAGTCGCTGCCTCCTCTTCCTCTCTCTGCAGCCTTAATAATGAATTAAAGGCGTTAATCTCCTCACGCTGTCACTGAACTCTGCATTAACCCTCCCTCCATTGCTTCTTCCATCACAGCTCTTTTCTCTAAAACCTCTTCGTTTCAAACATTCCTTCACATCCTTTTCTGCGTCTTTCTTCGTGCTCTCCTGCCATCTCTTCCCTACAGTCACGTGATGAGTACCAGCAGCTTCCTGGTTCTTCTGAGTGATTTGTGGCCACATCTTAACCAGTAATGATCACTTTCTCTGATTAAAACAAAAATCAAGTCATGCTTTTGAGTGCTGAGGTGATTCCTGTCTGACACAAAACTCTGCAGGACGAGTCCACAGTTACTGTTCAACTCTTCACTGTGTGGTGATTAAAACTTTGTCACTTTACTTTGACATCCTGAGCCTGCAGAAAACTCTGAAATAACGTGAGGACGGAGACGATTCAAGAGTTTCGGAGCTGAGACTGAGACTGTCCGGTCATTCGTACGAGCCAATCGGGAAGCTGCTGATCAGTGGACCTAACAGTCATGAGAGGAGTGTAAAAGATCTGATCGATCATCAATCACGTATGTAAGTAACAATATTCTGATAATATTCTTCACAGCAAAACTGACACTGATGTCACTCCAAAGCAGAGCGACCGATCCTCCGATGTTAAACGTCTTTTTATCGATTTGTTACCAAAGACGAGGTTTTTCTACATTTCTCTTCATTTCTCCTCCCCCAGTCTCCTCGTCTCACCCCCACCTGTCACTTCAACCCTCCGTCTCTCCTCCCATCCGTCCCATGGAGCCTCCGCTAGCTAGTGTTGTTTGAACTGACGTTCCCAAGGCTGTGAGCCTGACAAACAATATGCATTTACACACACACACACACACACACACACACACACACACACACACACCCCACTTAGCTATAGTTGGCGTGCAGGCCTGTCAGTGTGATGGAGTAAAGTGCTCTTCTGTTCTACTTCGCACACTTGTGTTGTTTCTAGAGTCCTATTTGTCATCCTGTCTGTGAGCCACGCTGTCTCTGTGTCTCTGAGGACAAACAGCTGATCTGCAGCGAAGTCAGTGAGCTTAGTTTGGCTAACTTGGATCATGTAAAGCTTTTATCCCATTTAACCTGTGTGTGTTGCTGCCAGCGTGGATCTGTCTCCAGATCAGTGGCTCACAAAGATTCTCTGTTTTGGGTTCTGCTTCTTTATAATCGTCCGTTTACTTACTGCAGTTTTAGTACAATCACAAGGCTGTGGCGAAGCTCCAACACAACAACGTGTCAAAGACGCTGTTTTAAAACATTTACAGGGAGTTTTACTTTCAGAACAACAGACATGCAGTTGGTGAGCGTCTGCTAGCTGTTGCTAGCTGTTGCTAGCTGTTGCTAGGTGAAACTGCTGTCAAAACCCTCCTTGTGACTGCTTTGGTCACTAACAGGTTGCCATGGTTACCTCTAGTTTATATGGAAGACGCAGACTCGTCTGCAAACATTTGCCACCTACTCGCTCAGCAAACGAAGAACGTGATGCCAACTGGAAACAGAAACGATTTATCTTCAAAGTAAAAGTTGCTCCTTTTGAAATGTGTTGGTTTTAGGCTGAGGCCCGAGCTTTTACTTTGAAGGCAAACCTTCTCCACGTCCTCTCTGTGACAAGCTGCCGCTCGGTCGTTAGTTAGCAAAGCGAGTTAGTGTCTGGTGATCAAAAACAACCACACAGAGGTTTTTGGTGCAGCATCCTCACTGTGACCAGTTTCACTCGGCCAATTTCTGTGACTCAGGCAAGCTCTTTTAGCTCCTCCCCCTTAATGCAAACTTTCTTCTGATTGGTTGCCCCTCACAAGCTCAAGGTCTGACCCACAGGTGGGCTGAGCTGTTGTTGTCTCAGCCTCCTGACGCACTTATGGTTCATCAACTTTAAAATCCAGGTGACTTTCTTCTCAAGTTATTTCATTCACAAACTTGGGCGTCCAAGCTGAATAAATCCACTTTAATATCAGATTTAAACATTTCTTATAGTGTGAATAAGACACGCAAAGAACAACAATGGTAAATTCTAACACACAACACGACCTGCTGAGTGACTTCATGCTTCGCGCTGATCCCAGAGACTTTATTCTAAATGTTTCACGGCTTAATTACGATTGATTTTGGCTTGAATCCTTTTCCCGATTAAGAAACAAGGAGATCATTCACCATTTGCTAAAGATGTAGCACTTTCACACCACCAGCAGTTTCTTTGGACTAAAATCTGAAATACTGGATGTCGAGAAGCCCGAGAATATAAAAATCATATTTGAAAATAAAAACTCATTTATTGTGGTAATCATTTCAATTTACCTCGAGTCAGAAGAACATTTTACAGTGAAGCAGCCGAGCTTGTATTCACTCCATTCAGCTCAAACAAGAAAAGAGAAGTTCATTCCTCTAAATTGCTTTTCCGAGGTTACCGTGTGTTTGTCTCTGCTTTTCTCCACGAGGTTTTCAGCTTCGTCGGGCAGACGCTGCCGACTGTGGATCTGGGTTTCAAAGGCAAAGGTGACGACGGGAAAAACACCGTTTAAAAACGCTGAGAGGGGATGTGTGCATCTTTTATGAAGCCATGAGCCGCTGCAGTCACACCCTCAGATGATCACTCACAGAGGCTCTGCTGGATGAAAGAATTTTAAATGTAGAAGCAACGTGGCCCGAGGCCGCTTTTAAACCAACACGACGCAGCGATGGCGGGTTCAGCGTCTGGCTGAAGGACGTGTGGCTAATGACGGCGACACACCGGCCGCAACAACCTGACCTCAGACCGTTACGTCTGGTCTGAACACCCGCGCCCTTGACATGAAGCTATTTATGCACCAGCGCTCACCGGGGGAAAAAAACCTCGTAGAAGAGGCGCAAAATTTTATCAGATTGTAGGTTTGATTCATGCACGAGTACACGTGAGATATGTGAGAAAATCTGGATACACTTCAAGACGATAAGAGCTCAGAAATTATGCCCAGATCAGTAAGTCACATAATTTCAGTTACAGTCACACAACACACACAACAAACCCAAACACATTAAAGTGGATTTAACATACGTGCATAAACCTGACCTACAGGCTGATGTACTGCCAGCTCGCAGACTATTCATCACGCTGTCCTAAAACAGCTTAGGAGAGATTAATGGCCAAAATCTGCTATCTGCTCACTTCCTGCATGGTGCAGGTGCTGTTAGCAAAACATGAAGTCAAGAATAACGTGAACTCCTGGGCCATGAGGCGGGTTCAACACAGCAACAACGAGGCTCAGCGGTCAAACAAATACGGTTACTAAAAACGGTAAATAGAAGCAGAGTCTGTCACATGACAGTGATGGTATAACCCGCCTACGGCCAGCAGAGCGACTTACAAAAGCTGTACGATATATGAAATACAAAGAGGTTAAACAACATACTGCAGCAGTGTGTGTGTGTGTGTGCACGCTGGTCAGTGAGGCGGGGAAAGGTGTGTTACAGTTACAAAGCCTGTCTGAAGGTCCTGAGCCTTCACACCGCGCTGTCATAGAACAGCCATTTACTCCATCAAATTAATATCCACACCTGTGTTTTTAACCAAGGATAAATATAAAACTAGAATTCAAATCTATCCTCGGACTACTACAAATATGACATCAGGTCCAGAGCAGTTTTAAAATTACTTGCAGCCAACGGGGAAAACAAAGAAAACCCCCCAAACTATATTAACTCTGAGAAAGGCTCCGTTCCCGACGCGACCCCAATATGGATAAGCGGACGAGAACGGAAGGATGGATATATTAAATCTATAAAACCAGATTTCTTGATCTTTCTTACTGATAAGAAGGACAGACAAAGCCTGTCTGTGCTCACAGGTAGGAAACTGAAAAGGAAACTGACAACGATTTCACCCCCGCTGGTCTCTGCTCTCAAACGCAGTCCGCTCCAGAGCAGGTTAGCTGCATAAGTTACCATGGTGATGTGCACGCAGGGTTAACCCTGAAGTCCTGAAACCCGCTTCGATGCAAAGACCTCTGCTCGTTCAGGCAATGACCGCCGGTCACGAGGCACCGCTCATAATCTCCAAACCTCAGCCTCAACAACCAGCATCCAAGTAACATCGACTAGAATCACCATCCCCGATGGTGCTGCATCATTTCTTTTATTATTGTATGAATCATGGTCATTATTAATACCTGTGTTTTTAAGGTATTTTGCTGGAGACATGATATTTTCCTGTAAATGTGATTAAACGTGCAGTTTTGTTGCAGGTGAGCTTCATGAGCTGCTTTAACGTGCCAGACTGCAGGTGTGTGTCTGTCTCCTAGAAACGACATTTAATTAGAGCTAATGTGCATCAGAAAACGCTCTTTGAGGGAACTCGGTGATGTTTGCATCGAGTTTACGAGTAACTTGATGAAGAAATGTTGTTAATTAACAACTCTGAGACTCCATTAGAGTCTCAAGGAAGTTTGTGGTACTCAACATATCCAGCACATCAACACACCGTGGAGCTCTGGTTCAGCTGCTGCAAAGCAGGACAGCTGTTATTGAGCATTAGAATAATGAGGCTGTATTGAGTGTTTGTGCTTTTGATAGCTTCCCACCTGCTGTACGTTTTGGATTCATTAAGCCACTTTTAAGCCTGTTTGAGGACTGTGAACATGATGGCAGCCCTCTAGGATACAAGCACATAAAAAATGACCCGTGCATTCCCCGATCCATCCTCGCAATTATAGCCAACGACTGTTTCACAGGCTCCACTCCTGCTTCATTTGTGTTTCAGAGCAAACAATGAGTCGGGGGAAAATTCGTTAACGGATGCGTTTCCTGGGAGGTGAAAGCACCGAGAGCGAGGAGGCCGACCCCTCTCAGCTTTTAACGGCGATTAAACTGGCCAGGAGGAGCTGCTCGGCATCCCCGCTCGTCTCTTCATCTTTCCCTCTCCTTCCCTGCACTTACTTTTTCCCGTCTCGATTCGTCACGTCTCTTTTCCTCCTCGATTCCGTGTTTTTCTTTGCCTGTTTTGTACTTTTTCTCCACGGCATTCGTCTTCGCTCAGCCTCGGCTATCGTGCGCCTGCATTTTGTTTGCTTTTAATGTGAAAAAGAAGATTCATGTTTACTGAGCTCCTCTGTGCAGAGGTGTTAATCTGGCATCCTTGACCGCACTGACCATCTGTTTTTACGATGCCAGTGTCGGCTGCAGCGCAGCAGCAGCATGATTGAATTCGGGTCCTTTGGCTCGCTCCCCGGCCCGAGGGAGGCGGTTGTTTACCTGCCTCACACGACCGACCGAAACAAAAAGATCTGTTGATTTAGAGCGAAAACTGAAACAAAGCACTGGCGTGTGTTGGCGATGAACCATTTAAGCAAAAAATCTGAATAAATAGGAGGCGAGCTTTTGCATTGTGTGGGGAATGAGGACCGAATGGGAAGAAAGGGTTTGATCTGCAAATTGAGTGCAGCTGAAAAACGACATAATTATCCTGAGAAAAATTCGAGTTATGTGAATAGAATTGCATAAAACAGCAAACTGAGGACTTTGCAAATAAAGACACTTGAAAGAGTTTTTCAGGAACTTTTATATTGTTCTATGAACTTTTGCCAAACACGTCACGTTTGAAACTTTGTCAAATCTTTTAGTTTAGTCAGATTTTTCTACTCCTTTCTACTAGTATTTGCAGCCAAACCCAAGGTTTGGGACCTTATTTGTCTTGATCCTCCAATGACAGGTCATCTCTCATGAGTAGCACTGGGTGCTCCAAAAGAAGCAGGCTCAGGGAGGGGCAGCCAGTAGGCGTTCTCCCAAAATGGCCCAAAGATTGTGGGACACGGCTGCAGGTTCAACCGTGCAGAAACAGGATGAGCCCAAGAAAATGAACTCCAGCAGGCCACCGGTGTGAACGTCTCTGACCAAACAATCAGACACAGACTTCATGAAGGTGTGTCTTGTGTCTTGAGGGCCATCAGTAGGCCCTGTGCTCTCGGCCCGGGACTACGGAGCCCCGTTGGCCGTAGAATACCAGCAGTGGCAGGTCCACAGCAGATGCCCTGAGTTTCTCAGAAATGAGAGCAGGTTCACCCTGAGCACACGTGACAGACGTGGAACGCTCTCATGGAGAACGTTATGTCTGTAAGATCGCTCAGCGTGAGTGTTTGGTGGTCAATCAGCGATGGACGCACAGGCCTGTACAGGCCAGGCAGCAGCACCCTGACTGCCATCAGGTATGGCGCTGGTGCAGTGTGTCCTGGGTTCCTCCTGGTGTACGACATGTGGTGAGAGCGTGCAGGCAGTTCCTGGAGGATGAAGGAATCGATGCCACCGATGGTCCTCGGGCTCGTCTGATCTAAATCTAATAGAAGACCTCTTGGATGTCACCAGGTTGCCCCTCAGACTGTCCTGATCTAGGAGGACATCCCCCAGGACACCGTTCATCGTATTAGGAGCGTGCGCCGCCATTTTCAGACAAGCATACAAGACAAGCACGTGGACAAACTGCTGAGTACCGTTTGGAGTTGCTGCAGTGGCTAGCCTGATGCATCATCACTTTGATTTTCAGAGCTGTGCAGGTCCTTTCATTCCTAACGCTGAGTCCATATCAGTGCTGATAGATGTGTTTTCAGTGTGTTCTCTAATCTTTTGAGCAGTGCATATATTTGTACTCGCAAAATTAAATCATTAAACTTTTACAAATGTTTGCAGGGCTTCTCATTACATCGTATAGTGAACACATTTCAGTCTGGAGCAGCTGACTGCAGCTCTAAATGTTTCCATCTTTCCAGCCCAGCTTCCAGTCAAAGCAGCTCGTTGGTAGATGGAAACAAAGGCAGTGATGCAGTGACCTTTGACCCTCGACCCTTGCCCCCAGGCGGCCATACTCACTTGCTGCAGGTCCACTCCTCCCTGTGCCACTGAGAACAGGGGGTGAGAGCCAAAGTCTGAAGCCTCGAACACCTTCAGCCGGCACAGAGAGACACAAGCAGAGTCAACGCCACGGTTAGAGCTCAGAACTGATCAAACATGAACAACCTGGTCACTGCAGAGCGGCTCGGGATCCTTCATCGCCACAGCTGTTCGACGTACAGCTAAACCTGTGTGAGGCGTGGACACTGTTACACACTAACTAATGTCAAGCTGGGTCAAATCTCCCCTAGAAATTAAAGTCATGCACAGTCACCTCATGAGACTATTAAACTTGAGTTAGTAAGACTACGTAAAGGAACTGAAACTGATCCCAGCTTTTACCTTATAAAGAAACAATTATTATCATACTTATGAAAGCATTATACCAACAATGTCTCACTAACTGTAAAAGCAGCAATAATTGTGTTAATTTAATAATTAACACAATTTTAAGTGTCCTTAAAAACTATTTTCTTTATGTCACTGAATCGGCTGTAAGTTGCTTTAACCTCATGTGAGCAGTGTTACTCAGCTGATTACATAAGTGTTTCCTCTGCTGCTGCAAGAGCTCAGAGTCATTGTGTATTTATTTGTAAGACATTTTGAAAAGCAAAGGTAAAGCCAGCAAAGACCAGACGCACAGAACAAGTAACAAAAACAGGTTTTCCATGTGATTCTGCAATGAGAAGCAGAAATCAGTAAGAAACCATCAAGAGTTCATTTAGTTTCCCATTTACTGCTAGATGAGAAGATGAAGTGGAGCAGAATAAATACTTTATCATTCTCTGAAAGAAAACTGCCATGTGGCAGCGTGAAGGCAGCGTGACGCCAAAGGTGTGCCGATGCTGTCGGACCACTGAGACCGTCTCCAAAGGCCAAACTGCCTGGAGATGCACTGAAATGACTTGTTTTAACAAGTCATTTGTTTTAACAAGATGGCTGAGATTCAATTTGCATCAGTCTTATTTTTATAGCCCCCCCCCCACACCAACGGCCGGCTCAAGGTGGCGACGCTGAAAACCAGAGAAGGAACGCATGAAACGGAACAGCGACGTCACGCTTTAGTGACGTGTGCGATCGGCCAACTAGACGTTTCAACGTTACTCCTCTGCTACGCAGCACTAATAACGCCATTCGTTTAAAATATTAATATTTCACGCCAGCTAGTGATTGGTTCTTGGCTCTTATACAGCGCCCCGGCCTCTTTCTGTTGTAAATGAGGTGGAAAGTGAAGCAGATGGTTCTGCAGTACTTTGCTAATGTCATGTAGACTGTAGTGAAATAAAGTGGCATGTACTGAAGCATTAACGCGTCCTGCACACGCATGTGTACAAACAACCAAAAACGCTGCAGTCTGAGGTTCTGTGTCTGAAGTTACTCACAGTTCCACACTTTTAAACATGTTTTGGTTATTGAAGGCTGTGATTAATGGAGTATTTGTAAAATGATTTGATTCCATTATTCTCAAATGTTTTCTTTACAACTAATCTTGATTTTTCCATCTAATTTATTCATCTGGTAAACGAACCATCTCTGTCTCAATGTTTTTATTATTCGTTTCTTGTTAAAAGGGATGTTTTTCCTCTCTACTGTTACCTTGTTGGGCTTCCATCATTTTTGTCTTTGCAGGTATAAAAAATAAAACTGAATGAACGTAATGTTGTGACCGGAGGTCCGACAAGCTAATCTAAGATGTCATAATTGTGTCTAAAGTTTGCAACCTGCCACTCACTGGAAATCAGTGTAGGAAGCATCAGTGCAGTAGTAATCTCACTGATCTTGGCTTATAGTAAACTAGCTTTCCCCAAACGTTAAACTGAGGACATGAAAGGGTTTCTTTAGACTCCGTCTAGCTTGAGCTTTTGTTCAAATATGCAGCTCTGCAGAATAACAAGCAAACACAACGACTGATTTCTGTCTCTGTCACTTAAACTAAAGTGCTGGTGGAAAACTTTGATGCACTAAAGTTATAAAGGACCTTGTTTTATTGAATCTTCTTCAGCATTGATTTTACTTTACATGAGATTTTAGGGTTTCGAGTTGATGAAATACAAACTGTCCCACCGCTGACTGCAGCAGCGCCTCAGAGTTCATCCACAAATAACCAAATGCCCCAGACAACTACGCAGAGAGACGTCCAAGTCAATCTCCAAACAATCTGTGCTGCAGTCCAGTGATGTGTGACCAAGTACAGACAGATCTCAGTTGTGCCACTCTCTTAGGGAAAAATAAAAATCATGCAGGTCTCGGACTGACCAAATGACAACCTGCGCGCTGCTAAGCTCCGATGCACCGTCGAGCCTGAGCGCACACGGCAAGATTTCTGCAACCAATTAAGCATCAGAGTTTTCAAAGCAAACTTTTCAGAATTCAAGGTACTTTGAAAACCCTACAGGGAGAAATCGTGCAGGATTTTTCTACTTTGGTTTTGTTATGCGTGAGCAGAAAGTGCTAATTGGGGGCAAACGAGGTCAGAATATTTGGATCATTCAGCTTTCATTCAGTTCAATTCTCTGGTTTACAAAAACAACACCAGGGTGACAAATATCAGGCTCATAACAGTTAATATCCACATTTAGTATTCAATGATATCAGTGAACTTATTATTTCTGTGGCTCTTAAAGTATGCAAGCATGAGATGAGCATACAGGGAGTGCAGAATTATTAGGCAAGTTGTATTTTTGAGGAATAATGTTATTATTGAACAACAACCATGTTCTCAATGAACCCAAAAAACTCATTAATATCAAAGCTGAATGTTTTTGGAAGTAGTTTTTAGTTTTAGGGGGATATCTGTGTGTGCAGGTGACTATTACTGTGCAGAATTATTAGGCAACTTAACAAAAAACAAATATATATTTATATATATATAAATATATATTATATATATATTATATATATATATAATATATATATAATATATATTTATATATATATAAATATATATTATATATATATATATATATATATATATATATATATATATATATATATATTTGTTTTTATATATATTATATATATATAAAACAAATATATACCCATTTCAATGATTTATTTTTACCAGTGAAACCAATATAACATCTCCACATTCACAAATATACATTTCTGACATTCAAAAACAAAACAAAAACAAATCAGCGACCAATATAGCCACCTTTCTTTGCAAGGACACTCAAAAGCCTGCCATCCATGGATTCTGTCAGTGTTTTGATCTGTTCACCATCAACATTGCGTGCAGCAGCAACCACAGCCTCCCAGACACTGTTCAGAGAGGTGTACTGTTTTCCTTCCTTGTAAATCTCACATTTGATGATGGACCACAGGTTCTCAATGGGGTTCAGATCAGGTGAACAAGGAGGCCATGTCATTAGTTTTTCTTCTTTTATACCCTTTCTTGCCAGCCACGCTGTGGAGTACTTGGACGCGTGTGATGGAGCATTGTCCTGCATGAAAATCATGTTTTTCTTGAAGGATGCAGACTTCTTCCTGTACCACTGCTTGAAGAAGGTGTCTTCCAGAAACTGGCAGTAGGACTGGGAGTTGAGCTTGACTCCATCCTCAACCCGAAAAGGCCCCACAAGCTCATCTTTGATGATACCAGCCCAAACCAGTACTCCACCTCCACCTTGCTGGCGTCTGAGTGGGACTGGAGCTCTCTGCCCTTTACCAATCCAGCCACGGGCCCATCCATCTGGCCCATCAAGACTCACTCTCATTTCATCAGTCCATAAAACCTTAGAAAAACCAGTCTTGGGATATTTCTTGGCCCAGTCTTGACGTTTCAGCTTGTGTGTCTTGTTCAGTGGTGGTCGTCTTTCAGCCTTTCTTACCTTGGCCATGTCTCTGAGTATTGCACACCTTGTGCTTTTGGGCACTCCAGTGATGTTGCAGCTCTGAAATATGGCCAAACTGGTGGCAAGTGGCATCTTGGCAGCTGCACGCTTGACTTTTCTCAGTTCATGGGCAGTTATTTTGCGCCTTGGTTTTTCCACACGCTTCTTGCGACCCTGTTGACTATTTTGAATGAAACGCTTGATTGTTCGATGATCACGCTTCAGAAGCTTTGCAATTTTGAGACTGCTGCATCCCTCTGCAAGATATCTCACTATTTTTGACTTTTCTGAGCCTGTCAAGTCCTTCTTTTGACCCATTTTGCCAAAGGAAAGGACGTTGCCTAATAATTATGCACACCTGATATAGGGTGTTGATGTCATTAGACCACACCCCTTCTCATTACAGAGATGCACATCACCTAATATGCTTAATTGGTAGTAGGCTTTCGAGGCTATACAGCTTGGAGTAAGACAACATGCATGAAGAGGATGATGTGGACAAAATACTCATTTACCTAATAATTCTGCACTCCCTGTACTCAGTGCAAAATGATCTTGCTCGCAATTCTGAGGCTGTTTCAATTTTAACAATCACGTCGATTATCATGAAGTCTTTTTCTGTTTTATATTCATAAATCACCAAATGCTACAAACCATGAAGCTGTTCTTTGTCACTAAGCCAAATCAACCTATCAGCACACAGGAAGGCTGCATTCATGCTAACTGGGTCTCTAGAAGGAGAGATGTTTGTTGTCACCACCGCCTGACCTGTGAGCTTTTAGCCCCAACTCAGCATCTTCAGGCTGTCTTCCTCTGGTGTGTTGGGTTTGATGAAAAATTAAATGTAGCAGAATCTGGATGATTCTGAGGAACGAAACATGCTGCTTGTGCTTCTGTAGCTTCAGTTTCTTTAGAAATCTGGACGACCACATTTCCAGTTTGTGCCTTGTCGATAAGAGTCAATAACAGTGGTGTAATCCAAGCTCAACAAGAACAACTTTACAAGGTCAACGGGTTAAACGGGAAGGATGTGACTGCGGTACGCTGGGAATCTCTGGGGTTACGCTTAAAGAAACACACAGAGAGATTTTGTAGCACAGCCGTAACACAGTGACTCACAAAGGGCCATAAATGTGTTTCTACTGACTGTCAAAGGGCCAAGAGACTCCCAGACTTAAGCTAGCAGAGGCACAAAGAGTCTTAACAGCAGCTTCTCGTGCTTCTAGCTGTCATTTCACTGCAGGGACTTTCCCCAGGACTAAGAAACTTAGAAAGATATAAAATCCTCTACCTGTGTTTACACTGGAGCAGCCTTGGGCTAAATGTTGAGCCACTTCTACCCAGAACATGTTTTTCTCTGTCGATTAATACTTTCTGTAAATGCAGGAACGTTTAGGTTGGGGTTTATGGCGCTCAGCATCACTGAGCATTTATTTTAGTAGATGTCACAGTTTCATTTGTAAACTCTGCAAATGCAAACAAGTAAAATATGTGCTGTTTTTGTTCAATAACACTTGGAGAAACATTATTAGGCTGTGTGGAGATCAGGGAAATTATTTTGCTGCTATTGTCCAGATTAATAATATAATCTACAGTATTGATATTGCATTCAGATGTTTAAACAGTGTGTGTCTTTCAGAAAGCCACAGGCTGACAGGAAATTGCAGGTTTGCAGAGTGTGCCTGTTGCAGAACTGAAACCGAAAGCAGGGTCTAAGTGCAGGTTATTCTGAGGATTACATGTAAGGATGAGCCTCTGTTCTGGTGAAAAGTCAGAAGTGCAACGGGTGAGATGAGAGAGCATTTAAGGACGACACACACACACACACACACTCACACTCAGTTAGAGAGAATCATTTATAGGTGAGAGGTTAATCATGTTGTCCTGTAACTGCGGGTTTGGAGAAGCGGGTTGACAGGAAACATCTGCCATGAAGACAGAGACAATGTTCCTTTTCAAACTGTGTTAAAAGTCATTGTGGTTTTGAATTGACGTATGCAAATATTGTATCTGATGACGCATGAGCGGGCGTCATTAAATTCAAACCCTGATGGTATAAAAAATCTGTTTACGCTTTGATTGGTTGGAAATCAGCGCTGTCTGCGAACGGAGCTGGTCTTCCCACGCGTGTATTTAATTAAAATCAATTGTTTGACCAAGCTCTTGGACCATGGTTGTTTGTACTCTCCTTCCTCAATATTTGAACCTTAACATTTGGGGGCTTCGTCCGGTGGTTGAGGAGGGAGAGAATTGGAGGTGTAGACGGAGAAATTCGGTGGTCCGTGGTGGTCAGACAGACAGGCGTGAGACCCGGCAACCAAACTGAGTGGACCGGCGCCTTTATAAAAGAGGTAGGCACAGGCCTGTTGATTTTATCAATAAATAATCTAGATTTTCCTTTCCAACCTTGACTATAATCCTCTAACACCATGATACAATTACCTAAATCAGTTCCACATGGTGATCTATTACAATGAGTTATTGGTTTAATCTGAAGATCCCCAATAGACAGTGTAATCGTCAGAAATGGGACTTGATGTGATTATACTGACAATCAATCCCTGCAGCCTGAAGAGCATCTTGGCAGAATAAGTGGTAAGAAGGCAAAAAGCATCGTTTCTTATTATATCTTTACTTTAAATTATCTTTAAGACAGCAAATCCATTGTTTTGTTTTTACTACGAGGTGGCTTCCCACTGATTACCTTCGAATCTGCAGACAAACATCTAATTTCATTTTTCAGGTTTTCTACATCGATTGCAGATTGCATCCTATTTGTGCAACCTTGTTTTTCTTACCTGAATAAAAGATGTCACAACAAAATTAAGTGTTTCATGCACATTTTGTAAAAAATATTAAGACCTTTGAAGGAAAATCTAAGTTAATTTTGAGATCACCGATCATGTAATATGCACCAGGGCACCAGCCCAAACATGTCTAAGGCAAATTTATAGAAACTACAAGATAGTTTTAAGTTGAACTCAAATATATTTGACACCAGTGTCTTTCCATTATGAGGTGTTCCAAACAAGGAAAAGTTCAGCTACAAACAAACAATATCTTAATCGTAGCCTTAGATGGGTCACCAATGACCTGATAGATGTCCATCTGATCTTACATGATGCAAAGTTTTGCCCTATTTTGGAACAAAAACCATTTTCCACAAATTCCTGGTTATAGAATCAGATTGTATCTAAAAGTGAATCAAGTTCAACCAGTCCCCATATTTGTTCAAATCCATCCCCAGCCTTTCAAGGATGCTATCAAATGGATGATCACATGACTTCCCTGGAAGAGATAACAATCTGGTCTGGAAATAAAAATCATATATAGTAGAATTTGGTGAAAACGTTCCAATCCAACAAATTCATTCACAGAAACACAGACAAACCAAGGTTTCCTCTCCAGCAGCGACAAATGTTTTCTCTAGTGAATACTTAAGAATTGTGAGTCGTCATAAAAAAGCATCATTTTATCATACTGAACTGGTGTGACAGGAGCCGCCTACACCCTACAACTTAGCAAGTGGACTGTGTGTGTGTACACATCCATACTTGTATTACTGATGTTGTGGGGACATAAATCTATTTAATGACTTGCGGGGACCTCGGTTTTTTGTGAGGACCAAAAGTTGCCTGTTGAGCCATTTGAAGGAAATTGCTGTTCTAGATTAAGTTTAGTCTACATCCAGGAAATTAAAGTAAGGCAGTTTGATCTCCTCTGAAAAGATGGAAACATGACTGTGTCTGTGCATGGAAAAAACATAAGAGGGTAAGCGACCATGTGGGTATTCTGTCTGACACTGAAATTGCAAACCAAAGCATATTCTTGAATAATAAATTATGTATCGACTCACTCATCCGTCCACTCCTCCATCTCTTCCTCAGTACTCCCATACATCCATCATTTCTTCATACCTCCCTAAATCCCCTTCATCTACGCGTCTATCTGACCCATTAATCCGTCCGCCCGTGCCTCTCTCACCAACATCTCTGCCTCTCCTCCTTTCATGCTTCCTTCTGTTACCTGATTTTCTTCCGTCTATAAATCTGTTTGTTCTGCTTTCATTAATCATTTCCTTTATTCTGCCACTCTCATACTACTTTCATCACCGGATACCTGCATTATTTTGTTCTGTCTGCTCCATCTATCATTTTCCTGCCGTCTTGCATATTTTATGTTTTGCTCCCTGTTACGGTTCATCTGAAGGACCTTTACAGTGGTACATGATTTCCAGCAGGATGTTAATTACCATCATTCTCCAACAGCTTACCTGGTTTCCTGCCAGCAGTACAGTTCCCGGAGTCGGGCTGGGTCGGTATGGAATAGTCGCTCCTTTTGGTGGAGACTACAGATAAAGAAAAGACAGTCAGAGGTGAGGTTATAGGCACAAACATATGAAGAATCTTAAGGTGGTGGTGGCAAATAATGGGGTCCAATTATGTGCTGGCATCAGCGTTGGGAAGGTTACCTCTAAAATGTATTCCACTACAGATTATATGACGAATATTCTGAATACTTTGGATTACTTTATGTATATATATACTTTATATATTTACTTTTTATATTATCATGCTTTTTACAACTACATTAATGTCCTATTGCTGTGTGATTTATTAGTATTACTGAAGGTTACTCTCCACACCAACACCAACCAGATGTTTAAATCTTAATATAAATGAGTAACAGTAGGTGGACATTAGGTAAGGCTGCACTTTTTGCAGCGATCTCGTGTAGAAAACTATTCTGGAACTTATTATTTCGGAGGAAAACACAAACGCAGCGTACAGTTGAGTCTTAACAGCTTACTTACAGCTGGGCTCGTCAGGCTCTCTGTTTGGCTGCAGTGGTTATTATTATATTTACATGCTTCCAGCTCCCGTTTCTGCTCCATGACAGCTCGTACTTTCTTTAGGGCGATGCCTGTAACACTCTGCCTATTGCCTTCATATTAAATCATTTTTTGAATAATAATTTTTAAAAATATTTCTTCACATCACTATTCGGGGCACAAGTAGAGGAGACATGGGCCATGAGATTGAGACACAGACATCAGAGCCTCTTAATGTGTGTTTTGTTTGGGTTTCCACCGGCCTGGAATTACCAAAAACAGAGAGGACACAGCCGAGCATATGAAACAGGAAAAGACCGCCGTGTAATCCATTTATTTCAACAAAGTAACTGTATTCTGAATACCACCTTTTTAAACGGTAACTGTAACGGAATACAGTTACTCATATTTTGTATTTTAAGTATGTAATGCTGGTACATGTACTCCGTTACTCCCCAACACTGGCTGGCATCTGTGAAAGCAACGTCAATAGAAAGTCAATTGTAGTGCTGAGCTGTGTTTTACCATTGTGTGTGTGTCTCACTGTTATTCAAGGGCAAAACCAGCTGCTTTATATCTTTAGCATGAAATCAGTGTTGAAACATTGGAAGGCGAGTGTTGGAATAATAACTTACAAATCTGACTCCCCATTGAGGCGCTTGTGTTTAATAGATTGGGTTTAACACTAAAAACTACTTGGTTAGTTTAGGGATGAGCTTGCGATATGGGTTAAAGGTACTTTTTGTCATTACCCTGTTTAAATTTTAACCACCAAGGCAACATTTTACCAGCGTTGTGATGAAACATTTTTGGATGTGTCCTGTGGTTTCCTTGACTTTTGAGGTGGGAGATATCATCAGCCCTACCCTCTGAGACTGGACACCAAACCCCAAGAACAACTGGTGCGTTGAAGGCCTTGAGTGCGAGAGCGGCTGACCTGAGATAATGGATAACAGCTCTACCCTGGATCCTCCTGGCCGATTACGAAGACTACGTGAAGCATCCTCTGAAAGTCTACTAGAAGATGTGACATCTGGACAGTCCCTACTACCACTAGAGCAGGGCGATATGACCAAAAATATTTATCACGATATACATTTGAAAATTTGCAATAACGATATAACTGATGATATAATTAATGATGGATTGCATTTCTATAGCGCTTTTCGAGACCCTCAAAGCGCTTCACAATTCCACTATTCATTTACACTCACATTCACACACTGGTGGAGGCAGCTACAGGTACAGCTGCCCTGGGGCAGACTGACAGAAGCGAGGCTGCCATATCGCACCATCGGCCCCTCTGGCCATCACCAGTAGGCGGTAGGTGAAATGTCTTGCCCAAGGACACAGTGACCAAGACTGTACGAGCCGGGGCTCGAACCGGCAACCTTCCAATCACAAGACGAACTGTAGTGTAGTAGTGAACCAGCAGAGGAAGAGACCCGTAGTGATAGATGTAGCGATACCGAGTGATAGCAACGTCAAGAAGAAGGAACATGAGAACCTGGGAAGTACCAATGGCTGAAAGAGCAGCTCAAGAAGATGCGGAGAGTGAAGGTAACCGTTGTAATCGCAGCACTCGGTGCAGTGACCCCAAAGCTAGGGGAGTGGCTCCTGCAGATCCCAGGAACAACATCCGAGATCTCTGTCCAGTAGAGCTCCCAGGCCTCTGGCTGAGGACCCGAGCTTGCAGTGGGGGATTTTTTTTTGGACATACACATTAATACACAGTAGTGACGACATCGGAGTGGTAGGTCCACTTCACTGATGCCATAATCTAAGCAAAAACCATCAGTGGTTATATAGTAAGGGCACTAAATTGATTGATTGCTGATAGTTGCACCAACTGTGGTCACCCAAAAAATAGTGGATGGCAGTTCTGGCTGCAGGAGAACAGCAGAACCTCTAACATTACAGATATGCTTTTATGTTTTTCCAACTTGGAAGGATTTAGTTAAAAAGACTACGAGATAGATCTTTAAATGCATAAAGCTCATCATTTAATATGTGATAAGTTTTGCTGCTGAAAACTATCATTTTTTATAGAAGCAGAAGGGGGTTCAATACTTCAGAGGCTGGGAAACAACCGTGCTTTATATTTAATTTGGGATATTAAGCCTATTAAGCCTGTACAGTACATTCTCTGAGTGACTGATCATCAAGTGTCGGCTAATGTTTCATCCATTTTTATCTTATTGTGTGTTTGGTGCAACAGGGAGACATCAAAGGGACATTAAGCAGCAACATGAGTTTATTTCATTATTGCTGCACAACATCATAAAAGCCAAGTGGCTCTTATTTAAACTTGCTGTGCTGCTGGATTGTTGTGTTTGTCTGAATTGCTGATGCGGTTGAAATGAGGGAATCACGGCTTTTCCTGCTGCATGCTGAGCGCTTTTATTACACAGGCACTCTACTAATGTCATATTCATCATGCTGCGATCCACTGCAGCTCATTAAGTTCTGGTTGTAGGATACACCCAGAGAGTCTAGGCTAATTGTTTTAGCTGATGAGATTCTTAATGATGACCTGTCAGCGCTCAATTTAAATATGAATACGTAATCAAATGAAACAAGTTTTCACATATTCTGCAAAACATTTGGCTTTGCAGAACAGGATTCCCCCTCACACTCATTCACAGTTTGCACAGAGGTGGGGGGGGGGTGACCGGTGGACCCCAGAGAC
Source organism: Maylandia zebra (assembly GCF_041146795.1). Classification (NCBI taxonomy): domain Eukaryota; kingdom Metazoa; phylum Chordata; class Actinopteri; order Cichliformes; family Cichlidae; genus Maylandia; species Maylandia zebra. The sequence goes on from NC_135171.1 coordinate 40,946,975, forward strand.
TGGGATTTCTCACATCACGGGCCCTGCATGTTGATAATTCATATTTACTTCAGCCTTTATATTTTTCATTTATGTGTGCATTTTATAAATGCTTTCTCTTATAGTTTTTATGGTAATAGTAGGGCATTAAGATACAAGAAGGTAATCTGTGGAAATCGCTTACTTTCCAAAGTAATGTCCAATATCCATCCCACTCTTGTATCAACTAGGGCTGCCACAAACTATTATTTTGATAGTCGACTAGTCTAATCGACTAATCAGATCATGCATCCATTGGACGTAAAACTACAGCTTATTGCACCAGCATGCATCTGATCTTATATAACTATCATTAGCTTACAGCTGGAAGTGTTTAAGGTATGTGCTAACTAAAAATAAAGACAAGATGATAGTTTATTAAACCTTTAGTGAAATTTGCAGATTGTAGCAACAAACCGAAAGGCCCCCAAATTGTGTGCCGATGTGTGCAAGTTGTTGGTGACAAAGTCCATTGAAGACGAACATATTTTTTTGCAGTACTGTAACGTAACATTTACAGCTATCAATATGAGTAAGTAGCTCGCTGTTTACGCTAATGTTAGCAGCTAACTAGCCAATTCGCTTACTGAGATGACTGTACCACTTCGTCATCAGAAGCCATGACGTGCTTCCTTTTCAGATGCTCGTGCATCGCCGTCGTGCCGCCATGGAAGGCAAGTTCCATTGTGCAGATTTTGCATTGGACATTATTCTTCTTTATGCTCCCAGACTTAACTTTGGCATCCTTGTAGATGCATTGCTGCCATCTTCTGTTTCAGTCTGTTATTACCCTCTTAAATCCTACTACTTATTCCAGCGTCTTTCAGGATCTTACAAGGTTCAAACGACGCGTCGACTATTGAATTAGTCGTCAACGATTTTGTCGACAAATCGTGGCAGCCCTAGTATCAACAGCACTCAAATATAAGTAAGTGGGTAACAAGAGGCTAGAACTGGGGTAAAAATGTGCAAACACACACGTCTGTGAGGCAGACAGAAATATATCCTGGTAACAATGTGATAACCTGCCATTATAATGACGCAATGCTGATTAATGCTTTAATATATGAGGATATTGTTCCTACCTCAGTACCCCGCTATTACTTTACAGTTTAAGTGATACATATATTTTGTCTTCATGGATTGAGTTTTTACAATAAAAAGGGAAAAAAAGGAAGTTTAAAAGTACAAAAACAATGCAGTTCCTGTAATGTCCACTTGAGGCAGTGCTAACTGACTCTCGTGGTAAAACATCCAAAATTTCACCAGAAAACAAACAAACAAACAAACATATTTACACTTTATAATATAACAACTGTACGTGGGATAGTTTGTCTTTGTCTTTTTTATTTTTAAATGTATTAAGGCTTAAAGTTGGGGACATGGGCGCTTTGGCTGAGAGCTGGCTGTCTGAGCAGTTCAGGTACTTTATATAAGGTTGGGAAAACCTGCAGTCAGCTGAGACTGAAAACACTACGTCCAGATGAACAGAATCAATTTTTTTCCGTCTACATTGGCATTTTTGTTGAGTTCTGAGATTTCGTTCCCTCTAAATTCACCGTGGAATAAAGTGAAGCTGCAGCAGAAACCTCTACTCTACGTCCGACAACAGGACTTCACAGAAAAATAGATTTCTCATTCATTTATCCCAACGTGCTGTTTGGATGCATCACTTCCAAGCATGCACAGGGTGGACGGCAGGGAGACAACAGTCCATCAGAGGACCAAAGTACATCAAAAGATTTCTTACTGAGATCAAACAAAGTGTGAATGGAGGCATGCAACTTCACATTGACAGTAAGTACCAGCACTTGAAAGTGAATGAAGTTTAAATAAGGTCAGCATTTTTATTTCTTTTCTGCTCCTCCTTTCTCATCGCAGATTAAGGTGCTTGGAATACCAATAAGCTCCTGAAGCCTTTGATTTCTCAGTTTCTGCTTCTAATCCTCGAGACGTGCTCTCCTTAATGACTGCAGTCTCTGATTAATTATAATACAATCATGAATTATAAATTTTACTGTTTCCATTTTGAAGATTATTGGAAAGGAGCACGAAATCTCACAAAAATGTAATGTAGTGGTAATAAAGCGCAGACGAGTGTGCATCATTACAGAGCCGCTGCATAAATTTTTAAAAGAATCACTCCTGCGGCTCTGTTATTTCAAAATTAGCATCAGGTTGCATCAGATGAAGAAAAAAGCTTTGTGTCTTGAGTGTCACGAGTGTGATGGTAATAATAGATCAGGGAAGGATGGCGATGATGCTCGTGTCACAAAATGACAAATCTAGAAATACCGATACGAAGAGAAAGCCTTGAACTAATCACGTAAGATGATGTCAGACATTTTGACTAATTATTAAGGTGTAAAGGTTAGCTTAGAAAAGGATGAAGGCACATAAGGCTGTTGTCATAGCAACCACCCACCAGATAATGCACACATCCAAAAAACAAAAACTTGCACTGAGGAGAAATGTGCACCAAAGCAGCTGCAATGTGTGAAAACAGGAATGCTGAAAAAGCAGCGTTAAAGGTGTTTGAGGCAGTGATGAACCTGCAGAGCATCAGCCACAGACTGTATGCAATGAATGGAGACACTCTGATGTCACCAACTAGTATTTTAAAACCTCAACGTTAGTATTTTAGCTAACGTAATATCATGTTTAATGGAGCCAGAAGGTTCATCACTGCCTCAAACACCTTTAACGCCTTGCTTTTTCACACCTTGCATTTCATTTCTCTGCAGATAAAAGGTTTTTTAGGGTCTGCTAAGTCATCAGGTTAGCAAGCAACATCAATAGACTGCATGCTTCCCTCACACAAACACAGACACCATGTAAAAATATAAAATCCTAGAAGGAGGTCACACTTTTTGGACGATCTGTTAATACAACTAGCCCCACAGCAGCCATATCATTGGTCAGATAATTAAAAATCCTCTAAAAGGCTCCACAAACACGTTCGCTGACTCCAGTTAGTTGAGGTGAAGCCTAGCAGACAGCTAGCAGCTATGACCGCCTGTGTCACCATTCACCTCTTAGTCAGAGAGGCCACGCCCCTAATGATGTTATGAAGAGGGAAAATCTCCATAGAGACCAAAATGGTTTTTGTACCAGGTTGTAAACATGTTTATTTCTGCTGTAAAGTTTTAACACGGGAGTCTATGGGGACTGACTCACTGCTGGAGCCACCCCCGAGTGGCCTTTAGCGGAACTGCAGCTGTTGGAGTTTCCACACAGGCTCTGGTTTTCAGCCCCAAACTTCACAGCTTTGTGGAAACCAGGCATTTGAACATTTTCTACAGTACTTTCTCGTTAATTTCACTCAGTTTTCCTGTTTGGCCTCACTCACGTACCTCGAGGATTACAGTGCAGATGAGTTTAACACACTGGATGATGGCGTCCTGGCTCCCTGATATCGTCACTTCTCTCTCTGTGGAGTTGGGGAGGAGGTCACCTGCCACCTGAACCTGCGCACCTGTCGTCTGTACACACAAAGAAACACACACAGCAGTGATTCTGTACCCTAAAAATATAAGCAGAGAGAATGCTGTCAGATGCTACATGAGGCCCCAAAAAGTGTTTTTTGACAACTCAGAAGGTCACGTGTCAGATTGTATATTAATAGACATGAAGTTCACGCACTCAAAGTTAAGCAAAGACTATTCAAAGTGGTAGTTTCAGGATATTTAGTAAGAAAGCCAAAGCGAAATGAATAAAAGTTTCAGCGCTTGTGGAATTCAGATCTAGTAAAGCGCTGTACAAATACAGGCCATTTACCATTTTCCCTTAATTAGCTGGCTCATGCTGCGGCGGATGCTGTCAGATGTGCGACCCAACATTCACACTGAAGCCTTTGTGAAGTTTTCAAGGTCTTGTTTCACACTGTGTGTGTTCACATTATTGCCTGGTCCTTGTATTTTACATATCAAAAAGAAAACTTTGGTGACCTGCTTTTGTCCACGAACACTTTTGATTTATTCCACAAGGTTTCAGTCTGACAAGCATCCAGTCGGGGTCAAAGTTAGTATCTAAATATGGGAGCTCATGTTTGAGTCTTCCTGTCTGCTGGATTGATGTTTATGACCTTTGAGTCAAACTTGCACAGAAGCCAGTCACGGTATACTAAAATAACATTCATTTGCATTCTCTCCACTGTGCCCAGGTTGTAAACAGAGCTGCCCATTAAAGCCTGTTACAAACAGGGTCTGCTCTGTCAGACAAGCCCAAGCAGCTTCTGCTCAGTAAAATGCAGATTAACTTTCTGCTGGTTAAATCTCAAACAGACTATTAGAGACAGCGAGTCAGTTCCACGCCGGTGCTGGGTTTATATCCTAAATTAAACAGGACAAGACTCAACAGCTCCCTCTCTCTGACATCTGGGGTCATGGGTGACAGACTGAACGGGGCTTTTAGAGCTCAAAAATGTAAATTTTACTCGGTAAACATTTTTGTTAAGGATATCTTTATCATCAGATGTAGTTTTGTTTTTTGTATCTTCACAAGTTTTGATTAGAATAAAATAGCGTTCTGTGAGTAGAGCACCACGAACAACTTTCAGGCATTCACCATTTCATTGGAGATAATTTATCTGAATTTATCTTGCCAAAGGATATTAGCCAATCAGACTGCAGCAGACAGGGACAGAACCACCAACCTCCTGACTGCAGCCACAAAACTTTCATGGCTCTGTTCTGCGTCATCAGACGCTTCACAGTTCGTGTAAATGACACCGGACCTGATGTGAGGCACCAACCAAGCCCTTCATCTCACTACAGGACTTGGAGAGTCAAACCTTCTCTGGCATGAACATCAGCACAGAAACTGCAGGCTGGGAGCTTCACAGTGGGTTTCCATGGCCAGCAGCTCCTGTAGGCCTCATGTGTCGGTGGCCCAGCACTTATGCTCCCACAGTGTGTATGGATTTTTAAAAATCTAAAATAAAGTGTGTATTTTTTTTTCCAGAAGCAGGAGCCAATATTTAAGTCGTTTAGGTCTTTCACTCTTGTTCATCGAGCACTAGCTAATCAGCAGTTAATCAGCAGTAACTCATATCTGGTTTGATGTCTTCTTGGAAAGTGGAAAACGTTCCTGCAATGCCCGATTTTACGACAGAGACTTCATCTTGTCGAGCGGCTCACCTCTCTGATCTCCTTGATCTTAGACCCGCCTTTGCCGATGAGGGAACCGCACTGGCTCGCTGGGATGACCAACCGTAAAGTGACGGGAGGCTTGCTGGTCACCGTGCCGTTGGCTACCAAGGCCGTCAGGTCCTGAGATTAAGAGAAAAGAAACAGATGGATTTAGTCGTTAAAGGGCTCGAGGTATTTCCGTTCGATGGATACATCCATCAGTGTGCCTGGAGAACAGCATGCAGCTGCTGAGCTGCCTTCCACCGTCTGTCAGCGCGAGCCCTTTAACATCTGAGCTGTAGGAAAACAAAGCTCTTATTAAACAAACAGTATTTCTAATGTTTGCTTTTGAGCGTAGAATGAATGCAGCCCATTGGATATGCATACCAAAACATGTAAGCAAACAAAGATGATCAGAGATGAACCTTTTTATCCTTCCTAACCACGTCTCAGTCCTCGTATTGATTTATTTCTAAAGAGCTGGATTTCAGGAGTTAAGCTTTGGAACAGACGAGGCTGTTATGGCAGTTAGATCAGAGCTGGAGCTCCAGTTTCACTCAGCTTTTCATGACATCTGGTAATCCCAAAAATACATTTTCTGTTTCTTCCCAGTGTTGGGATTCAAGTCAGATAAAAACTAAAAACAACAGAAGTTGAGCTTTAAAAGGAATGACCCCCCCCCCCCAAAAAAAACAAACAAACACCACTAAACATGTTTCTTGTCATTAAAAATATAAAAAGAAGCTTGACACACAAAAATAATCACTACTGAAACTTGTAGTGTTGAATAAATGAGACAGTGTTACTTCAGACTGGCTCTGCAGCTCTGTGGATAAACCCACATCAGCTGATCCCTCAGTGGCCTGAACCTGCTTTCTGCAAGCCACTTTGCAACCCACCTCCAGCACACCACTACTTCCACATCCAAAAATCTATTTAGTTACTTAGAAAATGAACAGATGTAAATTAAAATGATATGCCATGATTACTGAAGTACATTAAAGGTAATCTGTGGATTGCGTTGTCACAGCTGTAGTGGCACAGTACGTGAGATGCACTTCTGCATAGCACACATTTTTATGTAAGAGGCCATTTGCAAACAGAAGGCTCCTGACTGTTACGTTAGGACAGCACTGAACTCGCTCTCCAGTAGTTAAAGGAATGACGATTACCAAAACCTGAGGCTAAAGCAGCTTCAGAAAAATATTCAAGTCCAATGCAACCAAGATCTGCAATGAGACAAACGCTGGCAGCTCATGAAAGAAAAAACTGATTGTGATTTTCATCAGGAGGGGCTCAGAGTAGAGCTGCTACACCTACGGGCATCTGTGCGTCTCCTGAACTGCTTCCTCTGTGACTTAGACCATGATGAGTGGATGGATGGACCATGTGATAAATGCCCTAGTCATTCCTGTTTCAGATGACCCCGTATATCGTCATATCATGGCGAAATTAATCGTGAATTTAGTTGCTGCACTTGGTTATATGATAACCTTCCTGCTGTGTACCTACAGTGTCGGTCGGCTTGCTGATGTTAGCCCGTGGCTAGCTGTGGTCTCAGGCTTGTAAAGGAACACTGTGCCTCTAAGAGTTGCAACTATTCTCTTCAAACTGGCTCCAGTACAAACAACCAGGTGGTGCCAAACCTCTGCACAGTCTGTCTCCATGTAAGTGTATTATTTGCTTCTTTTGCAGCACAGACCAGCAAACCAAATTAATCTAATTTATGTAACTAAAAAAAAAAAAGTCTATTACTGGACATTTTTTAATGCTCATAATAAATATTTGCATTTAATGTCTGTGAGCTCAGTCTGTGAAAGGTTAGCGCTGATTGGAAAGACAACTTCCACACTTGTCTGTCGTTCCTTTAATTCCGATGCAGATCACAGACTATATTTGCCCTGGTCAAACGTCTCTGTCTCCCCCTCTCTGCCACCGACTCCCCTCTCCGACTTTGACTTTCTCTGTTTATACTTCTGCCTTCCACACACACACACACACACACACACACACACACACACACACACACACACACACACAGCGCTCTCTACTCCCAGTCAAGGTCCGTGAAGTTTGATGAATAGGCGGCATTCAAGTCGGGATAATAGCAGATCACGTTCCGTACGCTCTGATTGGTTTGGTTTCATTTCATCAAAAGCCAGCAGACGTTTAAAAGTGGGCTTTCTTTTCAACACAGTAACCACATTTTGTAAAAGAATTGCTACATTATCATTGGAAAAATTACTTCTTGTAACCCAGATTGTCAAACACAGGCTGGAAATTCTGTAGCTAATAAATTACAGTTCAGCTGAATCACTGCTGGTTTCCACTAGAGAAGCTAATAGGATTCCTTCCCAAGGTCTCCAGCCTCGAAATACATCCTAGAAACATATGCAATCACACGCAACAGTTAAACAAGAAAATGTAAAGCTATAAATACAGTCGTTCTAAAACAAGCTGCTGGAAGTTATTCACTGAGATGGATTTGCACATTTTGTAAAGGTCACGATTTGATCTGACTGCTGATTTGAAGACAATTTTACTCAAAATGAGCAAAACATTTCTTTTTGTCTTTTAATTGACGTGTTTATAAGCTCGACTAATCTTTCAGATGATTTGTTTCATCCAGCGCCCGATGAATGCGCTTCGTCCGCGTTTGCTTCATCTTTCCAGAAGCTCTCATGTGTGCGTTTGAAGACTTCCCAGAAATATTTGAATCTTTCTGCCAATCACAGTGAAGCAGTGCACCTCTAGGCTCTGTGCTTTCTGTATATATCTGGTATATTGTTATTATAATGGTTGCACTTGGCAGGCTTTACACAGTCTGACCGGCCTGATGTGGATGTGAGTGTAAGCTCCTGATTTCCAGTCCTCTGCTCAGACTTCAGTTGTGAAATCAAAATATTATCACATTAAAAAAGTTAAAGTGCATCTGGGTGGTGCCTCAGGTCTCCTTTAAATAAATGAAAGTAAAACATATAGAGCTCGTGTGGGGTGAAAATCTTGACAGTTTGCACTCCAGAACCAGACCATATCTGTTAGAATAACACAAGTCATCTCCATCTGTGAAGCCTGCATGTAGCACATGCACCGATAACGCTGCCTGGTACAACTATGACTACAATCGATGCTGCACTCTTTAGCTCCTCTCTTGCATCAGATGCAGCTGAGGTTTTTGGAACAGGTCCAGTAATATCACTGACTTGTTGCTATGACTTGTTATTCCATCTTACCCAGAGTTATTGTATTTCCATATTCACCCAGCCTTATAGTGAATTCATCGGCCCCGGGGTCTCCACTCTGCTCTTACACTTCTGCAGCTGCTTCTGACAAAATCTGATGATGTTCTTTCAGGTGGAAATTAAGAAGCAGCCCGGGGCGACTCTGGCAGGCTTATTCGGAAATAGCCGAATTCTGTCAAGGCAGCAGACCACGTGTCGTCTAAAACACCGCACTGTGCAAAACTCTTGAGCCAGACGCAGACAATTCAGTTGAAATCAAACAGAAGCTGCAAAAAACCGTGTAGATCAGTAAAGGAGAGAGTAAATCTGACAGCTCAGGTGCGAGGCCAGGATTTATCCAGATAGAGCAGCGTTCATTACAAACAAGTCTGTCCTGTAAGTGTGGAGTCCACCCGTCACAGACGACCACCAAACTTTCTTTACTGTCAGATCCTGACTGATCCACTGTGGAAATGTGCTAATGGTTTTTTTCCCTGCATGCAAAGCTGCAGGTATTTATTCAAGAAAAGGAAAGTTTGTGACTCACAGCCACCTGTGGACAACAAACAAAAGGTTTCTGCAAACGCCTGAATTACATCCAGGGACGGGAAATGTTCTTTTCTACCTGAGCACACAAAACACTTTATACAGCTTACCTCATTCATACTATTTCAATGTATTTATTTACTTATTATTTTTTCATACAAGCACTTTTTCTATGCTTTTTTTTTTATCTAAGACTCACGCACATTTATACCCCGATGGATGCATCAGAGAGCAACTTGGGGTCAGCATCTTGCTTTAGGATATGTGGCGTGCACTCTTAGGAGATGACCTGATCTGCCTCCTGAACCAGACCGTGTGGCGGTGGCAGATTTCTGTGCTGTTTCGCTCCGTTTTCTTTGATGGCCCGAACATATCTGAGCAGTTCTTACTACACCTGCTCGCCCCTCGGCAGCCCCTGCCCGCTGCCCTCTTTGGTGAAGTCAGACTCTGATTATCTCTGGGCACAGTTGGTGGCTTCCCACAGTTGGAGGCGGCGACTCTGTTGTGTTTTGTACAGTTGGTAGGTGAGCTGCCATCTTTGTCTTTTATTAATGAGAAGAAGCAGTGTTCAGGAAACACGTTCAAATATTTTATTTTTCACAAGACTAAATACTTTTAACAGGTTAGAAAAGCTTTTACATCAGCTCATGACAACATTATGTTTGTTCTAATGTCAGGAAGTAATTATCTGTCATTTGTATTGAATCTGACTCTTTGAATGAAAGTCCAGGACAGTCTCAGGAGTGTTTCCCGCTCACCCATCCAGCCCTGAACTTCACAACTCTTCCACCTCCTAAACTGCTGTTAGAAAGGCTTCACTCATTCACTCACTTTTTAATTGCATCTCCTCTTTTCAGCAGCTCTTCCCAACTTTCTCCCCCTTTTCTCATTACATACTATCTCTGCGTATGGCAGCTTAAATCTTCCTTTTCTCTCTGTATTGCTCCTCCATCCTTTACCAAATCTCCCTCCGTCCCCTCGTTCTGTATGACTCTCCCTCTCCGACTTTAATTAACTCAGGTAATAAATAGCAGTCCAAATCACCTGGTCCTAATACGATTGGTTAAATCAATTAAGGCCGAGCTGCACTCGGAGCCTCGTTGCATGTGAAATGTAAATAACAGAGCGCCGTCTTGTCTGGGCTGCCCATCAGATGAACGTGGTCTGAATGAAATCACTCCAATCCCTCCTCTGCAGGAACACATATTTATTTATATCATCAAAAATCTCTTACAGAAGCCTTCGCTGCCTCTTCTCCTCCTTCTGTGCGCGCTCTCGCATGCAGAGCTGGTAATTGACAGCCAGCTCTGCATGCAGAAAGTGGTTCATGAAGCAGAAATGGGGTAAGGCACCAACGGTTTTGATCCCGGTTGGTTATTTTGGACACATGTTCCTTAAACCAGGAGGTTTTTCTTTGGAGATGAAGTTTGTTGTTCTTCCTGTTTGTCCTGATGCTCAGTGTAAAGGAGATGGTTTTTTAAATCCCTCCCTGATGTGTTTCATGAAGCTGAATTTCTGCGCTACATTTTTAGCCACATTTTAAAACAAATTGCAGTAGAAGGTTTCACATCCATAAACAAGTTCTAATAGTTCTCTCTGGATTATATTTGTCCTCCATCCTCAACTCTTCCATCTGTCCATCATCACAGACGTTCTTGTCATGGTCCTGGATCTTGGACTGAGGGTTTTTGAGTTTGGGGACTTGTTAAAGTAAACTCTTGACTGATGCTTATATTGTTAACTCCTTGGATTTTCCTTCGTATTTTTCCTTAACAATGAGCCTTTAGTTCCAAGTTCGGTTTCTCTGTGTTCGTTGTTGTGTGACTCTCTATCTGCCTCTGGTTTGGATGTTCTGGACTTTATCCTCACAGGAGCCAGGACCCCTCAGTGCCTTGCTTATGGGTTCTGGCTCCTGTGACTCTTGTCAGAATGATACAACCAGCAATGGACCCAGCGCTCAGTAAGACTTTTGAATGGCGGTGGATGGCTCTCTCCTTTTTAAAGAGGACCGTTGAACTGAAGCCATGGCTCACCCCTGAGCGTGAGCCCATCTTCAGGCAAACTCGCCTGCCCATATGTGGCACGTTGTGGTCCTGGGGTCCCATGGCTCCTGGGCACCACATCCTCAGGTAAGTTTGGAGCCATTCGACTGCTGCAATGCATACTATATCCTCCAAATCATCACCCACTCCTAAGAGGAAGCACGGTCCCTGTAGATGCTGTTAATCACCGCCTCTGCAGTCACGTTTGATGGAGACATCAATGTTCGCCACCCTAGCCAGCTGCACATCAGTTCTCCTTGGCTGACACCTTCATTCCTGTCTTTAGGATGAAGGTCGCAGAGACCCAGCCTGTCTCTCCACCCAGGGATGACTCAGGCCACCAGGGGCCTCACCAGGGACTTGGGGGATACCGCCTGCTCCTTTAGAGGTGCTTCTCCCTGAACCTGAGCTAATTATAGGTCAGCTTCCCTGCACTTCACAACCCTGAGCCACCAGATCCTGTTCTTTGTGAACTAGCACCGCCAAATCCAAGCCCAGGAGCCCCGTGCAGCCTAAACATATTGCTTGGGATGGGCCCCATCTGGACCATCTGCCATCGACTAAGCTTCCCGAGGGGTCCCATGTCCTTCACTATCGGTGACCGCCTGCGAGGCCTCCGTCTCCACTGTTGCCTTTCCCCCTCTTAGGCTACCAGGTAGGCTCTGCCTCCTTGGCCACTGGTCCTCTACCTCCTCCACTATCCCATCTGGTCACCAGAGGCATCTTGCCTTCATCACCTTGTTTTCCAGTTCCATCTCCATTCCTGGGCAGCGTTTCCTGCTCCAGCCCCTTTCTCAGTACCATCTCTCAGCTCTGCCCCACCCCCTTCCCTGCTCTATGGACTCTCCTCCTCATTGGTTTTAATTTTCTATTTGTTTTTTACTTTTTAAAATCCTCTCTGCTCTTCTTTCTAATGCTGTGTTAATTTATCCGCACGTCTATAACGTTCATTTCTCTTTTCAGCATTTTTTAGCAATGGCATCTCACATTTAATATCCCAGTTTAACTACACACACGTCCATCAGCCATTCTAATTTTCTTTTACGTTCACATTCCTTTAATTTCTCTCTGTTCTGTGTTAGCAGAGGTGCACAGACATCTGCCTGAGGTGGTTCAACGCAATCTTGTGATATCAGGCTGCACGGCTGTGAAATACAGACCATCTTTCAGTATGAAACGGTTACACAACGAGCCCACTGAACCAAATGCTGTTTGTGTGTACACATGGGCAAGAAATCAACATTTTTCTGTCAGTTTTTTGTCTATAAACATCTCAGCGCATTAGTATCATGGGATATATCATATAATGTTGTAAGGGAACAGGAACAAAGCACTGGCACCCTGCAGCTTTGATCTGCTTTCTGGAAAAAACAAACCTTAAGTGCATTTTGGGTAAACTTTCAAGAGTCGGATCACTGAGGCAGCTGCTCAGAACAAATGATAGCATATGGTCTCATTACACCTACCGTTTGATACCAGGCTCATCTTCCTGCTGTGTGAAAACATATTTTTGAATTGAAGGAACTCTTCCCAAAGATCCAGAAATAACTAAGACATCCTCTATCCTGAGGTCAGGCCTAACCACTTCCTGCCTGCTCAGGCCTGGGTGATGAAGCCTGGTTTTTGGTCTCAGTTTGAAGCCCAGCCCTCCAGCATCATATTGTCCCTACGGCAGAGATGCTGCACGCCATGGGAAACACTCATCCCCTCAGAATGATGCTGGAGGCAGCGGGATGCCGTGTTAGGTAACAACCGTCCCAGACACACACCTGAACCTGTGCAGGTCCTAAGACTAAGGCTGTGCATGATCTCCCCGATTACAGCCTTTATTTAATCCCTCGGTGACACTTTTCATGCCTCTTTCTTATATTCTCTGCTTTCCAGCTTCATTAATTCTTCATAGGACCCCCTCCTCCCTCATCTCTTTATCTCTTCCAATTCTTTTTTAAACCCTCTCTGCCCTCTCTCTCTCACTCCTTCCTCATTTCACAGCTTTTTAAAATCCCTTCAGCGACCCGTCCACCACTCTCTAAATCACCGTCCACTCTCTGCCCCGATCCTCCCCCCCATCCCATCTTGTTATCTTCCATTAGGATTGCTAAGATTTAAATACCATCTGCCTGGATTTAATTTCTCAGCTTGCGTCATGTCTGTCAGACATTTCATTTCTCTGCAGCCAAAACCACTCTGCCGTGAACCGGCACGCGTGCAGCCAAACTCATTTCCTTCGTCTTACACTGTATGCGTGTGTTTAATGGGAAACATTTCTACATTTGTGGCTGAAATATTTTCCCCTGAATTCAGTGCTTTGGTCTCCACTTGTTCTGTGTTTGATTGCACAGCGAGAGCTTGTAACCAATAACCCGACAGCCGGGCGCGGCTTGTTTGTCAGAGTTCGCTCCACATCTACATCAACAAGACGTTTTGCTTTTCTCCTGATGTCATCCACACCTTTGAAAATGCAGAGTAATTACAGACACTTCACTGATTCGGCCGCTTGGCTTAAACAAAATCTGAACACAGCACGACATTTAGCCTGGAGTGTTCCTGTTTCCACTACTTTAAACTCTGATTTAAGAAAAGATTTGATCTTGTGGCTGATTAAAGATGATTGTTCTTAAAATCAGCCAAACCCTGTTTTTAATGCCTTTTACAATTAGTTGTTTTTTTTGCCTTCAGGTTGTTTGACCAATGATTAGTCATAAATTATCCATCCATCCATTCATTCGCTTCCGCTTATCCTTGTCAGGGTCGCGGGGGGCGCTGGAGCCTATCCCAGCTGTCATAGGGCGAGAGGCGGGGTACACCCTGGACAGGTCGCCAGTCTGTCGCAGGGCCAACACACAGGGACAGACAACCATTCGCACTCACATTCATTCGCACATTCACACCTAGCGGCAATTTGGATTAATCAATTAACCTATCCCCACAAGCTGCATGTCTTTGGACGGTGGGAGGAAGCCGGAGTACCCGGAGGGAACCCACGCAAACACGGGGAGAACATGCAAACTCCACACAGAAAGAGCTGATGGTGGAATTGAACTCAGGACCTTCTTGCTGTGCGGCAACAGTGCTAACCACCGTGCCACCGTGCTGCCTTAGTCATAAATTATGTCCTTAATAATGTTCAAACCCACAGAAATCAGACTGACAAACAACAGAAAATACATTTTATGCTGCAGAGTAATAGTTTGAGACCCATCACCACTTCACCTGCATCCTGTGGGGTTTAACAAACTGACCGGGAAGCCTGGCTCTGTGATTGGACATCACTGTTATCCATCATGGATAATGCTATCACCCTCTATAATGCAATACAGCTGTCAGACAGAGAGGCATCTGGCAGATATCTTCCTCGTCTGCAGGGCCTCTACCTCACAATACGAAGCACCTTCAATCAGCTGTTGCTGCGATTTGACGCTGTCTGAATAAAACGGAACGTTTTTATTCTTCATTTTTTTGATGTGTATGAACAGCTGTTTCTGCCATCTGACTATATGCAGTGATAAAGACCCAAAAACAGCACGATCAAATAACATACGTGTCTGCGCCAGTTCTTCCTCGTTGATAATCATCATCATCTCATTTAAAGGCCAAAATATTTGTGGATTACATTTTGCAGGCCTCAACTAAAGAAGGTAAATACACAGATGTTTAAAAATGTAATATATGTTTTATGTTTCCTGACTTCACCCACAGAAACATCTTTTATTCTGTTTAATGTGTCGCTGCCGTCACCTCCCTCGGCTGCTGTAACACAGCTAACAGGTCATGTTACAGTTAAATAAAACAGAGAATTTCAACACAAGGTTACCTTACCTTTCTTTTCTGTGTAACCTATTAGCAGTGGTGCTAAAGACGACTCACAGCACAGTACTTCACACCAACATCAAACTACGTCTTTTGCTGCTGGACTGATTGACTGAACCCAGCAGTGGCAGAAATTACATATTATGTTAATACCCGGACATTCATAAATGAGCTTTAAAAGCTCTTTTTGTAAAATCAAATAGACTCATGTAGGATTGGCCTCCCTCGGGGCGGGGAAATGAAGGCGGGGTGGAATGAATGACCTTCATGGACTCTTCTGTTAAAATATCCGACTTTAAAGTCTGGAACAACAAATAATCCTCCATGGATAGTTACTCCTTTATGATAACTCTGAAAGGTGCCAGGTGTGTCACGTGTGCTATGGAGTCACCTTGCTAACAAGCCAGCAAATGTTAGCATGTTAGCACGCCGCCTTTCCATCCAAATATGGTCTTCTAACCCCCAAAACATATCAAGGCGGGAAAATGAGTGGGTGGCATCACAGCTGATACGCCCGATGCTGCACAGTCCGGTTTCACAGCAGCAGCTCTGTCCTTTCAGCTGATATTGCTTTAACACAATATAACGATGCCTTTGAGATGACATCATAGCTGAAGGCTTTAAACTCTTTTTACACTTTAAAAGCACAAGAAACTCACAGGAAAGACTGACCTAAATAAGCCTCTTGTTTTTTTATGTTTGGTGCACAGAGACAGGAGGATGCTGCCATGGCAACGTCTGCCTAACTTAGAACCAACAGTACATCAATAAATGTGAATGTTTCATTTGGTGACGATTAGCAGCAAAGTTTAAATGACAAGATAAGAACTTAAAGTTTGTCAAAGACAAATGGAGCAAACCCGGTAACCATGTCAGAAAACACGTAACTAACTACTGTGTGTGTGTGTGTGTGTGTGTGTGTGTGTGTGTGTGTGTGTGTGTGTGTGCGTGTGTGTGTGTGTGTGTGTGTGTGCGTGTGTGTGTGTGTGTGTGTGCATATGGGCTTGTACCAGTGTCTGTGAGGTCAGACAATCCCATTAGACATATCGTATAATAAATGGCTCCCTGCCAGGGAGCAGCCCCAGTGTAGAGGAAGTAAAGGTTACACACTTCAGTCAGAGCTGTGTGTGTGTGTGTGTGTGTGTGTGTGTGTGTGTGTGTGTGTGTGTCCAGTATCTACCTCCTCCAGTTTGAACGTGATCATGGTGAAGGCCCTGAACACACAGTCTGTCGGCCCTGTGATGGTGATGATCCTCTCTGGACAGGAACCCTCTGAGATGTTGA
This sequence comes from Maylandia zebra, assembly GCF_041146795.1. NCBI lineage: Eukaryota > Metazoa > Chordata > Actinopteri > Cichliformes > Cichlidae > Maylandia > Maylandia zebra. The sequence goes on from NC_135171.1 coordinate 40,963,025, forward strand.
TCCTTGCGCTGCTCTGTAGGTCCAGACAGAGGTGGAGGGGGAAGGGAGGGGGGAGGGAGGGAGGGATTGTGGGAAAATGTATTTTTGGGGGTGGGTGTGAGGAGGGGCCAAAAAGAAGGGGAAAGGGGAGGTAAGGAGTGGGAGAAAGGGAATGAGAGGATGATGGGAGGGAGGAGAATTTAGGAAAAACATTGGGAATGAGGGGAGGCAATTGGGCAGCAGAGAGGAGGTGAGTCGTGATGGGGGAGGAGAGGGAGATGGAGGTTAATGGAAAGAGGGTGGGGCAAAACAGAGGAGAGAGAAAACACATTAGTGGGGGGAAGGGACATGTGGGCCAAGACAGAGAAGAGGAGGAGAACCATTTTCGCCACTGCTCCTCGTTCCCTACGGGAGATTCACCTGTGATGCAGGAGAAGAGAGGGATTACAAGAAGGCTGGAAGAGGGAGGACAGGGGGAGGAGCGAGGGGAGGAGGAGGGGAGGCAAGCACATGAGAAGACCAGCGTACAGTAAATTGAAGATTTCTAGGAAAGGGTGGGTAGGAGGAGGAGCAGAGGAGGAAATGAAAAGGGGTGAAGGAGAAGAGGGAGATTTAGATGATTTGATGAGGAAGAGGTGGGAGGAAGGTGAGATTCAAGCCCAGGAAATGGAGAGGAGAGAGTGTGGGTAGAGATTTATTAAAGGTAGAAGAGGAAGGGCAGGAGGTGGAAGAGGAGGACAGGAAAGTGAGGGACAGGATCAAAAGGAGAAGAGAGAGACAAGGCGGTGCAAATATTTGAGGAGAAATAAGAAGAGAAGTTGAAGATATAGAGAAGGTGCAGTAATAACCGTACGGGGGTGGATGGCGAGGGCAGGTGTCAGGAGGAAATTGGAGTGTGAGTTGGGGGAGTATAGATAAACAGAGACGATTAGAATCAGAGCCCGGTGCTGGGTTTGTGGGGGAAGAGGAATCAACGCCCTGAAACCAGAGTAAATTTTTAATGTTCTTCAGAATTAGAAAACTTCCTCTGTGCTCTTAGCTTAGGTCAATATAAAGATCGACGACATGAAAATCTTCACATCTCCATCGCTTCCACCTCAAACTCTTTTCTTGACCCAGCTTCAACAGTTCTTTCCCATATCTTCATGCTGCAGCTCTGTAGTTACAGCTCTGTTCTTCATCTGGACCAACTCCTATTCTGTTCTTCATCCTCTTCATAGCTGACCTCACTTCCTCCTCACTAATCCTCTGCACTTCCTGATTCACTAACTGTTCCCCATCCGTCCATCTTTCTCTTCGCCCGTCTCCATCTCCACTCTGCTGCACATCCTTTCCAGCGCGATTTCTCTGCCAATCAGTACAAATCATTTCCTCTGTTCTTTACATGTCACTAAAAGCCTTTTCCCGTGCCACTCTCTTTGCTGTACGCCCAGCCTCCCATTAACTCTTTAGATTGCACCTTCTGCATAAGCTCACCTGTCTGCACCTTGTTTTTGTCAGCCTTTGTTCCTCCCTCTTCTTGAATCACGTGTTATCAACTGTTAGCAGCAGGAATAAATGACAACCTGGAGAATCAGGGATGTGAAACTAAATGTTCATCAGTCTGTACATACACTGACCTCATTATCCACCATTAGAACAGGATACTGAAAAGGTGCCCTTTAATTAAAACACTCAAATATTTTTACATTTGAATTGAATTCTTTAATTTGTGTAAATAATGTTGTTCTTTTCTTCTGAATCCCATCTGATTACCTACACTTTAAATCAACTTACAAAAATATGCAGGTAAGAGTCTGGACTGTGTGTGTGTGTGTGTGTGTGTGAGTGTGTGTGAGTGTGTGTGTGTGTGTGTGTGTGTGTGTGTGTGTGTGTGTGTGTGTGTGTGTGAGTGTGTGAGAGAGAGACAGAGAGAGAGAGACAGCGTGTATTCATATCTTTGTGGGGACCCAAAATTGAAAGTTGAAGGTATTTTTGAGACTCAAAATGTGGTTTTAGTGTCAGGGTTACAGTTGGGTTATGGTTAGGGTCACTCAGCCAATGAAATGTCCCCACAAGATATGAATACCCGACTAAGAGAGAGAGAGAGAGAGAGAGAGGGGAGAGAGAGGGGGAGAGAGAGGGAGAGAGAGAGAGAGGGAGAGAGAGTCTTTCCCACATGTGACTCGTGTCTGTATCCGGGTCAGGATCCTGCCCTCACAGCTCTTCCTGCGTCATGCTGGAGCTGAAAGTGAAAGAGTGCATGTAGCACAGTGCTAACGATGACCTACATCCTTTCATCCGGCCTTTATTCACATTTCGACCATCACGTTTCTATTTTAATCTATTCTGGCCGACTGTTTCTCACTGTTACTTTTTTAATTAACTTTCTTCTTCACGTTCACGTCCACTTGATTCTTTAATTAAGTTGTCATTTCTTTTCTGTCAGATTAGTTAGGCGATTCTTTCCATCGAACCGCACCCACTGGGAACACTGGGCCTTCACTGGTCCTCACTGCTGTAAAGAACGTACGTGTAACGAACACACAACATTCACATAAACGTGTTTCAGTGTCGTGCGGTCATGAAACTAAATCAAATGTGCGCTAAACTAAATCCCTTTTTTTCACCATCCACCAAGAAATCGAGCTGTGGGGGTTATCCTCACAGAGAGGAAGTGCAGGAATCAGCTGTTCCACTCACAGCTGATCTCTCCATCACTGAACACACAGACAGACGCAGACAGACTGACGGACGCTCAGCTGTGTGTGTTTGATGTCAGCTCGCCACGAACCATCTCAGCGTACATCAGCTGTGCAACATTTTTTTTTGCATGTTTCGCAAGAAAAACACCTGCCACGTGTTGGGACTGTGCCGAGTGCATCTACAGCATGTCGACGCATGTGCAGCCACTATATCTTATATAATACTATACATGACTGACCTATTATTAGTTCTTAAAGAGCTTCCATGTGTGACGTGCAAACCAGTCCAAGCAGCAGCCTGACAGTGTACGAGAGCCCTGCGTGCAGGTACACGCCGAGCATGGAACAATGACAGCCAGTAGCTTCACAGATCTTTTAGTTTAAGCTTAAATACCTGAAACGTCAGTAATCTCAGCACTAACGCTAAGTGTAAAGTTGTTGGGCGTATCTCAAATGTTAGTGTGCAAACAGAAACATTATATTTGTCTGAACTGATCTATGTGCCGAAGCTGCGTTCAGGTCATAGCAGAGTTTTAAAAATGACTGTAAATGTTTAGTAGTGTGGGCTAACGGAGCAGTGAGGAGAGATCACTTCTCTCCTTCCACAGTCATGACTGAGCTGCACCTGGCTGGACAAACACCCGTCTGAGGTCACCTGCTCACGTTTTCTGCACATATGAGGAGAGAAATAAACCACGAGTCTGGCTCAACAAAGATTCTAAAGATTTTCAGGAGTTTCCAGAGGAGTTGTGTCACAGCAGCCCCTGATTTGCATAAAGTAGCTCAGGGCTCGACTTTATGCAAACAAGGATCGAGGGCCTCGACTCATCATCCACAACACAACACGTTGATATCAGAATGCTCTGAATGACTGAATACGTACACGATGAAAGAGTCTGTGGACACAAAAGTCACAGATACAAGTACGTTCTGGAACTCGTGGCGCTGCAAAGCCCCAAAGTGCCATCAAAAATAAACTATTAAAGTACATTAACTACATATATATCTCCATATATATAGATATACACACACAAACATATTTAAAAAACACTAAGAAGGAGCCTCTGAAAGTCAAACTGATTCCAGTTCAGCCGATCGCCCAGGCCATCTTCTCCTGCACTGAGCTAAAAAAGCTCACTCTGAGGGAGCTGCTCCTTCGTGCTGCTCGTCTCGCTCCTCACCTGACACAGCTGCCTTCAGACTTTGGAGACTGAAGACTGAAAACTAAAGCAGACGTAGTTCAGCTCCAGCTATCAGCAGCAGCAACAATAATTCACACAAAACCGAAGCTGAGATTCGCCCTCTGACATTCAGGTACTGAAAGTACAGCCCACCCTCATGGCGGAGCACAGGACAGTAACGAGCAGTCGATCCATTTGTCACAATGACACTGAAACTGAGTCTTACTAGAAAGAGTGTTTCGTGTCTGCAGCACTGCGGTTTAACAAATATACTTTGTTTACTGTGGTCTGAACCAGGTGAAACTCGGAGCTTTTTCCTGTGGTTTGGTTTCTTTTCATACAGAGAAAAATCCAAGTGAACTCCACAGCAAAAGTAAATCCAGGAAGAATTTGCTGTGTGGGAAAACTGGGAATTGTTAGGCTCATTTCGCGGCTAGCTGCTAGCCCGTACAGACCTTTGCACATCTGTAGTACCTTCTCTCATAACCACAAAGCATTTGTGGCTGCGGGACGTTTTTCAGCTCAAACTTGTAACGTACACCTGGTAGTTGGTTGGTTTGGGGGTCAGTCCGCACCATTAACGAACCACTCCGGACTTTGATTGGAACTGTACGTCCTCCACCTGCTGCTCAGGTCCACACAGTGCGATTTGTTCATATCTGCACACGTGAGCCGTGCCGGGGGGGGAAACAGGCCAGACTTCGATTTAAACGCACTAAACAGCGCAGGTGTGAAAACGCCATTAGACTCTTAAGAGGAGACCTATCACCACGGTAACCATGAAAACTTTGAAACAAGTGGCAACTGTATGGGCTCAAAATGTGGTCATAAATATTTTGTACTTGTAAAAAATATTTGTGTGTGGACTTAGAAAAAAACCCTGCAAGTTACAACTACGAATTTTGACCCTATTTTTCTTCCTTTCATCTGATTGGTCCATGTCATGTCAATCACAAATGTAACAATCCAATCAGAGAACAGATGGGTTTGGCTGTCGAGGGGCGCTTTTTTTGAACTGCAGGTCCTTGAAGGGAATAAATGCCCTTTTACATGCCAACCCAGCGTTTTCCTTCATCACCACGAAGGAAAACAGTCTGTGGTCGTCCGAGTTTGGTGATTTTTGTGTCACAGGTCTACGTGTTTAATACAGGGACTTCCACAGCCTTTTCAACAGCGCTGCGGACCGCGGGGTGGGGGCGGGCAGTGTTTTGGAAATGACAGTCTTCATTACAAAGCTTTCTTCGTTATGAATTAGCATACATGTTTTTATTGAACATTTGAAGAACCAGCAAAAAAAACAGAAACTCTTGTAGAGGACATAAAGTCAGAGATAGAAAAGACAAGGAGCAGGTGCATCTAGTGCAGGTAGAGCTGCTGCAAAAACCCACAGAGCTCAACAGCTAGCGCAACAAATTCTGGATCCTTTGCTTTTAGTTAGCAGTTAGCATTAGCAGCACATCCTGCGTCCGATGTGAAAGGACTTTTATGCTGCGCACTGTGACTCACAGCCATGGTCCTGGGTCAGCCCTGACTTTGTGTTAGACTAATCCTAAAGTAATAATGTATTTCTAACCACTGATATACCACAACTTTTTCCTTTCAACAGCTGCTGAAAGTTAGGGGACCTAGCTGCTATCGGATATTTATATAGCGATCCTCCAGCTTCAAACTGTATCACCCTTCAAGGACCTGCAGTTCAAAAAAGCGCCCCTCCGACAGCCAAACCCATCTGTCCTCTGATTGGATTGTTACATTTGTGATTGACATGACATTGACCAATCAGATGAAAGGAAGAAAAATAGGGTCAAAATCCGTACTTGTAACTTGCAGGGGTTTTTTTCTGAGTCCACACACAAATCTTTTTTACAAGTACAAAATATTTATGACCACATTTTGAGCCCATACAACTGTTCTAACCGACCAGTGTTGTGTTACTGTAACAAATATATAAACGTCATCGGTGGCACAGCGGTTAGAGCTGTCACCTCACATCCACAGGCCCAGTGGGCTCTGTGTGGAGCTGGGTACGACCTCCCACAGCCTGTTAGGTTAATTATTGATTCTACACCGAAGAGGACCACAGGCATGTTTGTCTGTGTTAGTCCTGCGATGGACTGTTCTCCTGTCCAGGCTCGACCCGCCTCTCCTCCTTACAAACAGCTGGCCAGCTGTTTGTTGTTTTCTCAGGACCTTTGGATCAGACCTGCTTTGTACAGGAGCATCAGAGGTTCAACGCTGCAGTAAAACAGTCACTTTACTGCATTCAGACAATCTCTCCACGGCGGCCCCAGTTGGCACAGTCTGTGTGAAGATCGTGGAAGAAATGAAGCTCAGACTTGTCTACTCATCGATTCTGACAGCAGCAATCTTCAGTAACGAGTGAGAAGCAGCAGCACAAGACTGACGGCTGCCGTCTCTCTGTGAACGTGCACGTGTCAGAAACACGAGGCTCTTCCACGCCGGCGTCTTCCACACCACAGTCCCTTTCTGTAGTTGCTTTACTGTCTTGCACTGATTTGCATGACGCGATTTGCATGAACTGAGAAAAGAAGTTTCACGTCAAGCCGCCCTCCGCGGCGCCCGCGTCTGTGATGAAGTGCCGTTTGCTGCGGCTCATGTGCTGCTGCTTTGGGTGAAAGTGTGCGAGTGCGCATTTCATTTAGTGTGTTGTTTATCAGTTAGATCCCCCCCCCGTATCCTCAGCAGACTGCAGGCTCCTCTCATTGTTATGAAAACAGAACAAATATTCTCTGGGTGCGAGTGTGTGCTTCTGCGAGTGTGTGCTTCTGCGAGTGTGTGCTTCTGTGAGTGTGTGCTTCTGCGAGTGTGTGCTTCTGTGAGTGTGCACATGCACAGCTATTGGTAATAAAGCAATGATGGAATAATTCTCTCCCACTCTCACACCGTTTATTATCTCAATAAAAATACATTAGCTGCCGTCTCCCTCTCCTCAGTCTGTTTGTCTCTCACCCACCTCCATCCTTCTATCCTTTGCTTTTTATCCTCCAACTACAAGCAGCCCCTTCTCCCCCTCCTCCAAGATTGCCCCCTTATCATTCATCCCTCCACCCGTTATCCCCTCTTTCATCCATCTCCCTTTCTTTTATCCTTTCATCTAATCAGCATCGGGAATTTATCGATACCTCCTCCCCTCCATCTGCCTCACGGAGTTGCAGTCCTCTCCATCCATCACATCGGTATCCTCCTGCTTAACCCCGATCCTATCAGTTACCCTCTCTAACCTCCCTTTGGCCTCTTTATCTTTTCCTTCATCCCTTTGTTCCCTCTCTCTATCAAAACGTAGCTGAGCTGTTTGGAGGACCTGAGTTTCCCTGAGTGAGACATTATGACTGTTACCGCTCAAGCTTACAGCTAATCGCAGCTGCAGCTCCACGTTTAAGGCAGGATGTTGGCATTTCTCATCTTCACCAGAATCCAAATAAAATCAACAGCCATTAGCATCACCGGCGTACCTGCCCAGTCTATTAGCCACATGCTACATTGGTGTATTTTGGCACCACAGGTTTCCTGTTAGAAGATTTTTCATTTTGGTGCAACCCTAAACTGTGCATGAACTACCAATGACCTCACTGATATTAGAGTTTAAACCCAACTCTTTATGTCGAGGAAAGAAAAGCATCTTTCTTAATCACAATATTTCCCAGTGTGTGTTCGTTAGGCTGATTATTTTTTGTCCCCTGACAAATTAGTAGAACTAAAAGTCCTGATAGCTCAGGGTTAGGGTTTAATATAACAGTGTTACAAATGCCCTGGTCATAAAGTGAAACGAGCACACTTTACACCACAAACCAAACAAATTACCACAGTGAAAGCTGCTTCTTCTTCATTCTCTCACAGACCCTCTTTTGGTTTATCTTCATCTCTAACCTTCATCAGAACAGCTGATCCCGTCACAGGAACCAGGAGAGCTGAACGCATGTTCCTTAAATCTTTACACCAGCTTCCTCTGAATGTAAGAACTGAAAAACCGATGAGCTGCTGCTGGTGTATAACTCAAACAGACTCGTAGGTCGTCAGGAAGTGGTCAGCTGGTGGTACCGTGAGTCTGATCCAAACACAGCGATGATACTCTGAAAGGTCCGATTAACTGATTGGTTTATTTTTTGATACGGGGTTTACAAAACTGTAAGATAAAAAATCAACTGAAATGAAAAGAGATGCTACGAGATATGATGGAAAAGTTCCTGTTTGTTTTTTTTCTAGTGCTTTCCCGCATCTCAGAGACGAGGAGGAATACGAGTCGACTCGTAAACTGACAACTTTGCGTTCATGTTCAGGTCACAGAGAAACTGGGGAGTGATGAGCTCACTGGTGGATGCTGGGGCTGGTGGAGGGGTTGAAAGAGCAGAAGTGCTGACATATCCGAGGGGGATGAGGGGAATTCTGCAGCACAAAGGTGTGCATGAACCTCAAACTTATTAAATGAACGCAACCTCAGACCTCTCTGTGCACGTGCCTGCTTCACAACAGAACTAACATATACGAGCACATTCAAGGAGATAAAAATAAAATATTATACTGGCAGAAACAGAAGAAAGCATGCAGCGGTGTTTCTGGACTCATCTCCACTGAAGCTAAATCACACACACCTTTGAACGTGCACGTTCTCCCACTAGTGGGAATCTGGGCTGTCATTATTTTCCAGATCTTTCTATTTTTATTTTTTCACCCTTCCACCCATCTTCCTCACCCCTCTCCATCTCCTCCTCCTCACCCCTCATTCCTCCCCCTCCAGTCATAATAAGTGCAGCAGTGCGCCGTCTTGCTGTTGCAGCGTGGGACGGCTGTCTTCATTACTCTTCATTTGGAGCAGAGGAAGGATGGACAGCCATGTCATTCAACTGGATTAGTCTGCTCTGTTCTGCTTTATCAGGGAGGCATGCTCGCAGCATGTGAGCATCTGTGTGTGATAAAGGACAGGCTGTGTGTACTCGCGCGTTTGCATGCATGTCTAGGTATGTGTATGTTTGTGTGTGAAGCCATGATGAAGAGCAGCAGCCTGACATTAATGCTTTCACTGACATGATGAAAAGGGACTTCTTGCATGCAGAGTCGTCTCCGTCTGTGCCAGAAACCTCTTCACAAACACGCGATGTGTAAAAATGTAGCCTTGATACACTAGATTTCATACAGACTTCATCAGCACAAATGTACGACGGGCTGAGTGTGTTTGTGATCTGTCAGTTTGCATATACAGTGACTGAGAGTGAGGCAGCCGGTCAGGCAGTGAAAAAGAGTAATGAGAGGAAAACAGAGCTTGAATCCAGCCTAACTCTGTGTGGTTTGTCCTTGAGAGGCAAATATGGATGTAAATATTCATGCTTTCTCTTCCTTGCTCTGAGTTCCACCTTCAGACAGAAATGCTCCAGAACAACAATCAGATTTCTTTTCTCCTCATCTGCATCACTTTTCTGTCTTTTGTCCTTCAATCCTTCTGCAAAAGGTCAAATTAGGGGTCATCAAGTTTTATTTTGAATTTGAACTTTCATTTGTTGCTTAAATGCTGTTTTATTTTCACTTTGAGTACTTTTATTTTGAAAGGTTTCTCTAGGGCAGGGCTCTCCATGTTACTGCTGTTACACCTTTAACAGGTGATGCATGTTGGCAGTCCTGAACCTCTGTATTGTCATTAGTAATGATTCATTGATGGTGCATTTCTATCTAGTCTTTATTCATCTTTGCACACATATGAATAGAATGAATCTAACATGCAGGTCTTTGGAAAAAAGACGATTTGAATCCCAAACCTTCTAACCGCTGCACCATCGTGTCAACAGTATACTAAATATATACAGACATACTGGACCTGGTCTTTTCCATTAAGTTAACAGAGTGAAGGAGCTGTGTTTCTGTCGATGAGCAGTGCGATGCATTGATCTTCTTATAGTGTGCCCACGTTTGGATCCAGTTTCTACAAAGTGTTTTGTAACGACACGCACTGGCCCCTTTAGAGACTCCCGACTCTCTTCAGTCTGAGCCAGGCTCTGTTTGCTCTCCTCCTTTTCCTCTGATGCCACGTTTCCCACAAGAATCATTAGTCAGCATTGTTCTGCCAGAAACTCCAGGCACAGCCACATTTCAGCCATATTTGGCTGCAGGTTGTTTCAGCCAAACAAGCGGCTGATCAGTCAGTCAAACTCACATTAGTGTTGTCTGAGCACTGCTCGAGCGAGTGTGACCTTTGTACAGAGTTAACATGGTAAATGCCACTAATGCGCTTCAGGCTGCTGCGTGTTGTATTTCTAATCTGCTCTCTGGTTTTTGCATCATGCTGCATCTAAAAAAGAAAATATATCTGTAATTGATTACAAAGCTGAGTACCCATTCTGGGGCATGTTGAGCATCAGCACCATGGACAGAGCACCTCCTGCAGCATCATTTCATCACTTTTTCCTGCTCTTACTCATTATTAGACCAAACACTGCCCAAATGCCTTGTGTTTGCCTCATTCATCCTTTTCCTCAGAATGAAGCCTATAATTGTTCTATATATATCTCTAAAGGAACAGCTGTTAGTTTCTTTATCTCACAGAAATATCATGATGTAATTCAAGATTTCGTCAAGAATGTAGCTGTTATATTAGGGATGATGACAGATTAAACAAAAACCATTCGTCCATCCATCCATGTCCAGGATGCACAGAGTTAGAACTGCCCAGCCCTCCCACTTCCTGCCCACCTACTTTAGCTCCTCTGGGAGGCGCTCTCCAAAACAGCCAGGATGCTGACTGCACTCCAGCACAAACACAAGAAGCAAAGGCGCGAGTGCTCGGGTTATATGCAAGTATTAAATATTATCATATGCATAGCCTGTTTTGCATAAAAGAATTTTCATCATCTCTTTTTCGCCTAAATTCACATTTTATTTTTGTGACATTTCACAAGTTAACTTAAAATTCCCCCGACACATAAATGAAAACTCTGCCCCCCCTCCTGCTCCCTCCCCCGTTTCTCGCCGGAGTCTTGATTCATGTGCAGTCATCTTCAAACCATTTCTCCTAACACACACTTTTCTAAAATCATTTCTCCCTCCAGAACAGATTTGTGGGTTAATATTTTACATTTTTCCAGACAAGCAGGGGACTGACTGAGTTCATGTAGACTCATTAAACTCCAGAAACATATTGTCGAAAAACACCGCAAGGTGTTGTGTGACCTAATTTGAAGCTCATTCTGTAGTTAAAGAGAATCTCAGTGTGATCATTTCTCACATAGTTCAGTCTGCGAGCTGCTGCTGATGAACCGACAGAGAAGCTTTTATTTTGCAGGGACTCGGGAGAGCTGTTCAACATGACGGTGAGGATTCAGGGACATAAAAACTCATCCTTGTTTCTCCAGTGTAATATATGAGGCAGACACACACACACACACACACACACACACACACACACACACACACACACACACACACACACACACGTACGTATTTATATCCTTGTGGGGACATCTAATTGACATAATGCTTTCCCTAGCCCCTTACCCCAAACCTAACCATAACCTGTAACCCTGACACTAAAACCACATTTATAGGTAAACTTCCATCTTTGGTCCCCACAAAGCTATGAATACACGCTCACACAGGTACTTCTCTCCGAGTCTTGTTTGCTCACGGATCATCTTCACAGCATCTCTCCTAGGAGGATCTTGGCATCTTTGTTCACTTATATAAAAAACTGCTGTGGAATACATTAAGCCACTGATATGGCCGTGTTCTGTTTTCAGTGAGATGAATGTGGAGCATTTGAACTTATAGATCCGTGTGTTTAAGTATTCATACAGCTGCTGCAAGTGACCTGATTGCAAATGAAGCCAGGAGAGGTAAGAGAAAGCAGACAGCATGGAGAGGCAGCAGATGATTAGACCGGCTCTCACGCTGAGTGCTGCTGGGATTCGGGTTTTGTCTTTATATGAAATATGAGTTCAGTTCTTCTCACTGTTAGTCATCCTGTCAACTTAAAGGTTCAGAGTGAACGTTCCCATCCGAGGGTGTCAGATAATGCTGTTTGTGCCTCAGCGCACCAACATCAGAGAGATTATGGTGCTACTCTACAGAGTCTGTCAGAGTTCAGAGGCGGGAGGAGCGCTGCTGTCAGAACGCCACGGTTCACGCGCCGTTTGGACCTTTTTGTTTTGCGCTTGGTTTTGCTTTCGTCCAGCTTCGGTTTAATCACTACAAACAACTTTGTTAGATTTGGTGGACGCACCTCTTCACAACAGTAATCCCACATGCTGGAAATTGAAGAGGTGGGGGGGGGGGGTCACCGTAGTGTCCCCACCCCCACCGAGACACGCCAACAGCTTTGAGAATAAAGCATCGTTTCATGTGTTGGGAATGGGAACAGCAACATTGCACCACCAGACCGGAGCACCGTCCCGTCAGAGTTTCCCACAATGCTCAGCTGCTGAAGAAGCTATTACGGCATCTTTCCCGCACAATATAAAGCACCTTGAGGCAACTGTTGTTTTGATTTGCAGTTATATAAATACAATTGCATTGAAAACAGTGAGACATTGACTGGTTTCACACATTTCCACTGAACAAAGTCTTGCATCAGCATTGCACCAGAAAACTGTTGGTCCTGAAGTTTGAACCACCGATGTTAGCAGATTCTGATTGGCACGATCCAGCGTCCTCGTCTCGGTTCCCCTCTTACCTCACGTTTGTGTCTTTGTCACGCTCGATGTCTCCTCGAACAGACAGGAAGCCAGAGAGGTCCGATTGCAGGGGAACTCCTCCCCTGTACATTTTAAAGACTTTTGACAGCAAAGAGCAGCTAAATGTGCAAACTGCAACATCACAGGAGGCCGCCAAAAATACTAAACACACCTTCAGATGTTTGAGGTGGATTCTTGCTCACAGCTGTGGTGAAGATGAAAGCCCCTTTTTATTGTATTTACAGTTAAGTCTGAGCAGAAAGGAGCCCTAACAGGATATCATGACTCCTTATTTCTCACTGACACAGCGTCACAGTGCTTTACAGCCACGCTGCAGTTAGCAGGAGCTGCACTCAGAGGGCAGTCATGGTTAATGGGAGACAGAGGAGGATGACAGAAGAATGAACATGTGTGATGGGAGATGAGGTCAATCTTACCTCTTCTCGTATTCTCTTCACTGTTTCTCCTTTCTGTGGAGAGACACAGGAAGGACAGTCATCTCCGAGTGTACCGAGTCCTTAATGAAGATGTATTAGACAAGTATCTGAGCAACACGATCAAATACATACAAGATCATTTTCCAGTGTTTTTAAATCGTTGAGGAGTAAGCTACTGCTACTGAAAGACTGACTGAAAAATCCAGGTGAGGAAAACGAATCAGCGACGCTCGCTGCCTACTAATCAACAGCCAGCGGGATGCCCCCGAGCAGCTTCACTGGTGGAGCTCCTCAGTGAGCTAGGCGGCTAACAGGTATGACAGTGGGATGCTGTGAGTGTGACACACGTTTGCTAATTCGCTCAGGAAAAACATCGGCGCGATAAACAAACGGGGCTAACACGGATCACATCTGCGCTCTGAGCTGCGTAACATTTATCTCTGCCGACACGCGTCCTCATTGGCCGAGCCTGCCCAAACCAGTCAGCCTGGCAGGCTCGTTTAATGCTAGCAGGAGCCCCGGAGAGCAGCTCCTGCACCGTGACTACAGACTGGCACGATCCAACTAGAACCATCATGTAATTTAATGCCATCTTTGTGTCACAGTTAATAGGCCGCATACTGGAAGTGACTGGGTGGGTGGGGGGGTGAAGGATATCAGCCCCAATTGTGGGTTAGCGAATGTGCCGTGGGGGCCAGCGGTCATTATCGCGCCTCGCTCAGCTGTGATATACTTGGATAAAAATCCTACTGGGCTTTATTTAACACGTCCACGCTTAAACGGGCTCGCTTCCCCTGAGAGCAGCGCCTTTTCAGTAAGTACAGACTCGAATGACACGGCCTGACTGGAAATGTTACACACTGTTAATGCACATTTCACGGCAACTTCATATCATGTAGAAGGATTACGCCCAATGTTATCACGACAGGCGTGCAAATTTCAGAAAACTAAAGCCTGAAGTTGGCTCTGATGTTGGTTTTAGAGGATTTCTAATGTTTTTTAATTTCACTTAAAAGTTCATTTTAATGACTTTTTCACAGATTGAGTGATTTTTACTTCCTGGCAGATCAGATTTTTTCATACTGGGTAACACGATGATAGAAGGGAACGTTAGCTCACCTTTCCGATGATGCTTCCTACTTCCTGCAGAGAAAAAAACAAAACACAAACAAGAAAATCATTTCCTCAAATTTAAAAACAAGCAGACTCGTGTAGCCAATCAAACTTCACGTTTTGAACATGCATGCATACCTGCTTCAGGCGCAGCAGCATGACAGCGCTGAGATATGTTTATGCGCCAACATTTAATCGTGTTGACATTTTCATTTTCATAAAACATGAAGCATTTTTTTCTTTTGTGTCACCAGCTTCACATAGTTTACATAACACGAGCTCTAATAACACGAGCTCTAACAGGAGGTCAGCGGGGCGACCGTGTGCAGGAGGCGTTTGGGACGACAAGAGCCACGTGAAAGCAACAGTGTTCTCAGCAAGTGTGGAAGAGACATTTTAAAGAGTATAGAGTGAAGGTTTGGTAATCGTGGACTGTTCTTCTGGGGAACACGGGACGAGAGGAACGCTCTCAGGTTTCTGTGCTTTCTAAAACATGGAGTCCAGGAACACAGAGCAACGGCTGCGATCTGATGATTGAAGTTATGAAACCTTTGTTCATTCTGCCGTGTTGAATAGTGAACTTCAGGGAAACTTGGTGACTTCGGACAGGCTTACTACTTCCTGTTGGGATTCTCCGTGGCCGGGAGAAGAGAATTGACCTGGCCAGACAATTATGGTTTCCCTTTTCCCCAAATTCAGTTGTAGTTACTCAACTTGCTGGTTTAAAGATCGGTGAAGTGTTTTAATTTGATTGAGCTGCATGCTTCTTAAATGCTTAAATAAATATCTTGCCTGGATTTAAAGACAAAACTGTGGAAACTGGCTTTTGAATTCTTCATGTGCAGCACGGTGGTTAGCACTGCTGCCGCACAGCACGAAGGTCCAGAGCTCATTTCCTCATTTCCTCTGTGAGTGTGTGGGGATTCAGTCTGCGCTGGCCTCGTCCTCACCTGATCCTGCTTCCCCAGAAAATAATATTCTGTTTATTATGTTGGCAGTTTTTTCTCTATAAGTTAAATTTGGGAGCCTTTTAAAGTTTCTGAATCGTTTCCATCTGAGATATGATGTTATTATAACGTAATTATTTATTGATGTCATGTTCTTTTCTCTGGCTGCTAGCAGCACAATAACCTGCAATCTCCTTTATTTCTCTGTAATTAACACGAGTAACAGTCTTGCTCACCTTTCCATGCATGAGGAGGCGCAGTGTGAGCGTGACTCCCATGGCGCCGTCTCCAAACTCCTGTTCACAGCTCATGGTAGAGGAGGTGGTGGTGTGGTGGGTGAAGGTGTGGGTGGACTCTGCTGCTGGGAGACGCATGAAGGTCTGAGGCCCCGAGGCGTATGGAGCTCTACAGAACACCACAGAGAACCCTTTGGAGAACCCAGAAAGGAACCCTCAGAGAGCCCTGGAGCTGCGAGAGGGGGAAGGGGAGGTCGAGGTTTGGGGTCGGACGGAGGGGCTGTACGGGCGGAGCTGGCGTCGGGGTGGGATCTATCCTTACTCCGGTTTCTGTGGAAAGAAAGACAAGAAAGTGATGTTTGAGTTTGTGACTGTTTCTACTTCACATCCCCTCAAAGTTAATGTCTGTATTTAGACCCGATGAGCCTAAAACCAGCATGTTGGGATCAGTCTGCTTTTTTGTAAGCCTCTCATAATCAGTATTTGCTGAGAACAGCCTTTATTGACTTTTTATTATTCTCTCACTCTGATGACTGTATCCAGAGCGTCTTACTAAACAGAGTGCAACAGGAAACAAGTCATTTCAGCGCGTAAGAGCTGCTGTAATGGGTGTTGATAGATATGAGTCAGCAGCTACAGATGCAGAAATTCAGAGAAAAACACACAACAACAAAGGGAGCCTACGACCATGCAGCACTGTGTTAAACAGGATTTCCTCGAGAGGCTTCAAACTGAACTTCTTTGTCATTTCAGGCACACTTTTAACCCCAAATCCTGTTTTTAAAGCAATTTCCACAGATGTAGGAAAACCCTAAAATAGAGTGATAAATTGGGGCGTTTCTCTTCTCCGTGCTTAGTTTGACTCAGGTGCTGGACGCTCCACGTCACCTTCTTTGGTCCCCACAACAGATTATCCATCTGATCCTCCTCTATGACCAACCCTCTGCACGCCCTGCTGCATGCTGATGTCCACATCTACTCCTGACACAGCACAGGATCACCTGAGTTAGTGCACAGCAATACTATAGCAATGCAACATCCATATTTTATTACATAAATTAAAACACTATGAACAATAGGGCTCCATCCTGAGATACCCGTCCAACGCCGCACACACTCACTTTACTAAACTACTGCTTTACTCAGATGGCTCAGTCACATGGGTAAGAACAGGACAGACCTCCCTGCATCGACAAAAAGTTCTTTCACATTCTGCAGCTTGTCACGACTCCAGGGTGTTGCACACTCATGACTTTTCACTGCAAGGCGACTGCACAGGTTCTTCTTTCTTCTTTGATGGACTGACTACAGTCACTCTCAGACAGACTGTCGAACATTCGTGAACAACTGCCGTCTAATTTATAAATGCAGACAGATTTCCTCATATCAAGAGTCAGTCAATGAGCAACACTCGAGGGTTCTGGTTATATTCCTACAGAACAGAAGGGTCGCTGAGACCAAACAGAATATTTAAATGTGAATTTCTGTCTTTCCTTTTGCATTAAAAGAATCTGAAGTGAGACAATTCTGTCAACATCTGTTTCATCCAATAATCTCAATTTTAACTTTGACATAATTTGCAGATAAACAGTCAACATTTACCATGTTAAAACGTCCTTTTATTGACCTCGTTATGCTAACCAGTACTTTTACAGAATAATTTAACTATTTATATTATTAACTGATGATAAAGGTTGCTGTAAAAATAAAAGTAGGTTGCAGTATTAAAAGTAAAGGTCAGAGTGTGAGGGCAGCGACTTTAAATCTTCCAACAAACGCTGTTACGCTCACGCTGTCGGAGCACAGCGCCGAGTGTGGCCCTGCAGCCACGAGGCCAACAAGGCGTTTCACTGATTCCACATCCTCAGCAGCACGGCGGGAGCGAGCCGGCTCCGGTGCCGTGCGAAGTGTGGAAATTAACATAATTTCTCAAGTGTCAGAAGCTGGTCAACAAGTCTGTGCTGTAATTTAAAAATTAATTGGGAACTCTGTTTAAAAAAAGCTTCGGGGGCTGAATTAAATAAGCTTCTGGCCGTGGAAGCGCCACTCAAGCGTGATGATACTTAAGCGTTTCCTTTTAACACAAAACTGAAAAGAAAACAGAGAAAGAGAGACCTCCTCCACGCCTGCATTCGCCTCGTTGTATTCAGATACGCAACTATGCGTGCTGCACACATGACTGCATGTACATGCTGCACTTTGATCATTTTTGAGTAAACATGTATGTTTTTTTAGCAGATTTTGCTGTTTGTGTCTGGAGAGCTCACACACACACACTCAGGCATCTGTCACTATGCCAACCAGCACTGTAGGTAACCCGAGGTATGCAGACGAATAAAAAGGTGCGTATAAATGATCGACATATGTTTGTGTGCGTGTGCTGATGGCTCGTTGTGCAGTTTAAAGTGTTTCTATGCAAACAGCGAGCCTCACGTCTCCATCTGCACGTCTGCATCCCCCACTCTCATAAAAAATACACACTCTGAGCCAAAGTAGGTCACAAATGTAATGCAGGCTGTTTGGCATGCAAAGCAAGCAGCATCTCATGACAATGCAACACTCATCCACACACACACACGCACACACGCACACACGCACACTTGAGAAACAAATCAGAGGACAGAGGTGCTGAGAGAGAAAACAGAGTTAAAATAGTAGCAAGTGGCAGAAGCAGGTGGGGGGAGGGGAGAAATGGCAGGAGACGGCTTACACGACCTCCCGGGGAGCGAGAAGAGTGGCTGTCAAAACATCGTTTACACATGAATTCAGTCATTGGCGGCACAGGTCGAGTGTTTGCTTATCTGCGCATCCATTAAAACCTCTGTGTGGAAATTGTGCGTATTGTTGTGCAGCGTCGCGGATAGGCCGGGCACGCGTGTGGACTGGAGTGTGCAGCTGCATGAGTGCATGCATTTGAGAGGGCGGATTTAGTGTTTTATTTTCCTCTGAACAGTGTGTGTGTGTGTGTGTGTGTGTGTGTGTGTGTGTGTGTGTGTGTGTGTGTGTGAGAGAGAGAGAGAGAGAGAGAGATGAAGAACACAGAACATATGAATTATTAAAGTCCTTTCAGATGCTTCAGTACCGGGTTAAAACCAGGCCTACCCATCCCCCTCCGAGTCATGTTTGCCCCCCCCCCACACACACACACACACTCGGGGGAATAAGCCATGAATCAGCCATGCATGAGCTCAGAACTGAGAGAGTGTGTGTATGATTTTACTTGTTTTGCTGACATTGTGGGGACGATGGTCACACAGTAACCTTTTAGGGACTCAACTCTGAGTTTAACCGGATGTCCAGGAGGAAAATTGTTCATATTTATTTTCTGTGGCAGAGTATATGCTGTACTTTATCTCTATGAAACTACAGGACACCGAATACACAGATTTCCTTAAATATAGTGCTGGGTGATACTGCGTAGATGCATTCATTAGGGATGTTACACAGCACAAGGATGTTATGCCTTCATACGGTTTAAAAAATAAGTGTCAGTTTAATTCCTTCTCTGCTTTTCTATTTGTATTTTTATTTATTGATGATCCATTCATTGGCACCAGCCTGGACTGCAGCAGCTGCCAGAAACAAGCACCGACACACAAACAGATTCTCCAAGCTGCAAACAGGAAGGAGCAAGCAGCAAAGTAGTGACCAGCATCCATGGAATGAACTCCTGTGAGCAAAATATCTGCTAGCAAAGCGAGTGAGCATGTACCAGTTTAAACTACTGTCAATGAAACTGCTGACTGGTGTGAGAAGAATAGCAAATAAATACATGCAGGCATAACTACGACAAAACATCAACTTTGTTTGTGGCAGTGACTTTAAACTCTTTAAACACAAGAGCTTGTTGGTTTGGGTTTCCACCAAATGTTGTTACATCATTATTATAAATATATAATCAATAAAGACGTAACGACAACGTCAATGCAGCAGTAACATCTAAAAACAGCATATTTGAGTAAAAAACACAGGAAACATATTTTGGTCCTTTAAGTAGATTCATTTGATAACGTGTCTTTTACCTGTAACCCTGTAAATGCAGGACTGTCACATTTACAGTGAGCTACTGCTTCTTTTACTTAAACGGTCCTGTTATCTCCATTTTCAGCATCACAAGAGGAACTCTGCCTCACTGCCAACATCATCTTTTAACTCACCGATAGACTCGTTTTATCGTAGCGTATCGTATGAGCTTTAAGGCTACCACACCTGTATGCCAAACGTCTCGTGGCTCACAAACTACAAGTGGGTGGAGCCTCTTTGCTCACAGCCGGAGTTGTACACCCGAAATGATCACATTTATGAAAATCCATGGCTGTGACGTCACACATGTATAAAGTGTGAGTCTGAGCGTTTAAAGAGTTTCCAGCTACAAACACAAACACGAGCATGCGGCGCTGGAGCAGGAGACACAACAGGAAACAAAGGACTGAACAGCATGTGGATACAACAACTGTCCAAAATAAATAACACTGTGAAAGTAGATCTCTTGGTAAATGTGAAAGACAAAAATCACATGATTGATGGCGAGCGATGATGATGGTCAGTCACACGCATCCTTTTGTACATCCTGTCGTAATGTGAGAGGAGGAAGAAGATTTTGCTCTGCTTTCTTCCTCCGTTACACAAACACAGCCTCCA
Organism: Maylandia zebra; assembly: GCF_041146795.1. Taxonomy (NCBI): domain Eukaryota; kingdom Metazoa; phylum Chordata; class Actinopteri; order Cichliformes; family Cichlidae; genus Maylandia; species Maylandia zebra. Next base: position 40,982,918 of record NC_135171.1, read on the forward strand.
CAGCCGGCGCGCTCTGCAGTGCTGCTGAACTTTGGCCTTGTAGACACACAGTTTGTGCTGCAGCTACGATAGCTGGAGCTCTGCAATCACAGAGCAAAGTAATAATTTTGATTAGTGTGTTTGTTCCTATTGTGGAACTGATGCCGAAATGCAACAATCTGTCTTTATATGCTTTTCAAGACAAAGAAGCCAGACACAGAAACGGGCCAAGAGATTTGTTTGGAAGGACAAACTAAAAGATGGGTGCTTGAAATACATAACAAAATGTTTACTGCAACTTTAATTGTACTTATATCAGGAAAAAATGTATTTGCTGTGTGAAACATGTTCAAGTGTGCTGAGAATGTGTTTATACTTTTATTTATATTCGAGATTAACGACTATGTTTCAAAAATAAATCCATTTGTATCCTGATAAACCCACTTTGTTATTACTTAAACAGAGTTGTAAGACACGACAACCCGCTGAAAATATCAAAACACACAAAACAAGACGGCAGAGTCATAAAGCCGCTCAAACAGAACGCACATTAACAACAGATTTAAAATGATTACATTTACAGGGATTAGTTACTCTAATGGTCGCTGCTGATTGATCCACTCGAGTGGGGTTCAGGAATTAAAAGCCAGTTTTCCAGCTTCAGTATTTATGGGATGACTTTGAAGGATGAAGGAAAACCGTTTCAGGCCTTTTTGACTTGATCTGCATTAAAAAGTTTGCGGATAAAGAAACTGCATTTCTTCTCTCGGCCGATGGATCAGCAGAGATGTAATGCATCAGTTTGATTTCTACTTCACGCTGCACATTATTCAAATTCTCCCAAATAGGGCTGCCACGATTAGTCAACTAGTCACGATTACGTCGACTATCAAAATCGTCGATGACTAATTTAATAGTCGACGCGTCGTTTGAAGCTTTGTAAGATCCCAAGAGACGCAGGAATAAGTAGCAGGATTTAAGGGTGTAATAACGGACTGAAACAGAAGATGGCAGCACTGCATGTACAAGGATGCCAGCTGCCGTTAAACCCCGAAGAAGAAGAAGAAGCAGCTGTGTCCCAGAATTCATAGCGCGGCCCAGCTCAGTTTCCAACAATGGCGGCAGCTAGTTAGTTTTAATGTTACTCTTATTATTCTTTCTGGGTCACAAAATAAACGTTTAACATATTTTCAGGCGAGAATGTAGCTGTGTAAACCTCAAATATCTGCTCAGTTTATCAGGACACCACATATTTTCAAAAGCGCTCCGACGTTTTCGGAGACGTCTGTTACCCACTAGCTCGTTAGCTAGCCGGGGGCTAGGCTAACTAGAGCCGTGAGAACACCGGACTCCCGGCAAATCGTTTTCAAACCCACCGCCGTCTTTCGCTACTCAGGTTAAACATGATATATGAGTCACTTAGATAACTTAAAAATGTTATTGTTTGGCTTTTTTTTAGTATTTTATTTGTTCCTGAGTAAATCGGTTTGGCTGAGATTAAAGTTATAGTTTTTACACAGCTGAATAAACGTCAAGCAGACAGCTGATTATCAGAAGTGTGAGATGCTCCAGAATTTACTCCGGTGTCCTGTTATATTTTAGATAGCAAGGAGTTTATTAAACTTCACCGAAACAATCTGCAAATGTCATTAAAATTTAATAAACTAATATCTTGTCTTTATTTTTAGTTAGCACCTTAAACACTTGAAGCTGTAAGCTAATGATAGTTATATAAGAGCAGATGCTGCTGGTGCAATAAGCTGTACGCTGTACGTCCAGTGGATGATGATCTGATTAGTCGACTAATCGCAAAAAATAATCTGTGACTAGTCGACTATCAAAATAATCGTTTGTGGCAGCCCTACTCCCAAATATACAAAATGTAATCTCATTACTGAATTGTTATTCTCTGGGGAACTAACTCAAATGCCCGACAGCACAGCCAGAGCCAGAAGGACACGAGGGTGCGGTCGCAGTTCATCCCATGGCATGTGCACACTGGCTGCATTAAGTCAAACAGATTGTAAAAGTTTCATCATATGTTTAAATCGAGGTTCTACTTTGTGAACAAAAGCATCATTTTAAATGCAGAGAACATTTTCCCTGTGAGCTTTATTTTAGTTGCAAACATATACTCAGTCATTTTGTAAAAATAAGCTCTGACGGCTCTGCTGGGAAGCACATTATTGTACTTCCTGACCTTTGCCCTCTGTCATGTGAAGACGTGCTGCAGCTGCTGTCCATGGTGCTGATTTAAACCTGGATTATTGCTGCTTTAGCACTTACACAGTGTGTATGAGTGAGAGACAGTGAGCTAGAGAGAGAGAGGCTTGGGCAAGCCATGGTAGTAAAGGTAAAATAATAATGTTCCCCAGAGCCAATAGGAGATGTTACACCTGTGGAGAAGCCAGTTAAATGCAAATAAAACCATCTTGTGGTTTTGCAGGAGTCTCCTTCTCTGGCTGACGTCGTTCAGTGCTGAAATTTCAACAATATTTTTCTGTCTTGTCCAATTGTTGCAGAACTTTATGATGTAAAACACCTCGAGCAGACGGATGTTATTGGAGCTATATAAATAAAACCGAACTGAAAGTTCAGGCTGGCATGAATGTGAGTGAAAATTCAACAAACTTGTCAAAACCAAGCAACAATCTCCTGATTCCAACACAAAAGTTTCAATAACTGCAGTTCTTCTAATGCTGGCTCCAAAACGGAGTCGGTCCTCACACACTCGTGGTTAACATTACAGCCTTTATAACTCACCTGCTGCAATTAAAGCTTATAATTAGGGGCGTGGCCTTTGACTAACAGATGGATGGTGGCGCAGGCGGTCGTAGCTGCTAGCGGTCTGCTAAGCTTCACCTCAGATGACTGAAGTCCCTGAACTGGACTGTTTGTGCCAACAATATGGCTGCTGTGAGGTTATTTGCATTAAAATCATCCCAGAAGAAGAAATTTCAGCATTTTTTCGGTTTGTATGGTGCAGCCACAGAGGTCACAGATGAAGCCAGCTAGCATTAGTTGATCTCTGTTGTCAAAATGTGGTCATTTCTGGCTAAAGCAACATGGTGACACTGAGATTTCAAAATATAAACATACATAAGCCAACAGATAACACTGTTAGCAACATAAATGGTAGAGCTTCAGCACAGATGATTAATGTGAGCTCTGCTTGTTTTGAATAACTGTTGCCTCGTCTCTCAGTTAAGTTTGGCAGGCGGGTCGTATTTTTCTTGGATTGTACAGATTTAATTTGGATGTTGGAAACAAAACCACCATCACCGTTTTCCCCTTTTTAGAAAAACGAAAACATTTCTTCCAATAAGAACTGGAACAAAGACCACGAGTCTGTCAAAAACCTTGCAAATGCCAAAGATGAGATTTATCGTGACTGCGATCATATTTGTGCAACATCATATACACATGTAGTGGACTCTTCCCTCTCTGCTGAGTGTGACTGCACTATTGTTTCAGAACAATACTGCAGATGAAATCCAGGACTTGTCTCTCAAATTATACCCTGATACATCAACACGCTGCCCTCCTTTTCTCCTCCGACTGCTTTCCCACTGGACTCATCAGGCAAAGCCGCCTTTCATATCAGTCTCCAACACAAGAAAAGGAAATTGTTCCGAAAGAAACAAATAGGGAGAAACAGGAAGTCGACGTGTGCATGAACACACACACACACACACACACACACACACACACACACACACACACACACACACACACACACACACACAGAAAAGAAAGAAAAAGTGACGAAAAAGGAGGAAACGGGAAGAAAAGCACTCAAACAAATCCTGAGGGAGGAAATCAGAGACAAAACGAGGAGGCAGAACACTCTGAATACATTTCAGGGACATGAGCTAAATCACTGTATTGAATTTGATTATCAGGTGGGCAGGCCTGATTGATTCTGGCCAGCAACAACTCATTTCTAAATACTGATTGGATTAAACGCTGAGCTCGCGACTCATTCCTTAAAGCTGATTGGATTAAAGCAGCAGCCGGCTGATTTAAATCACATCGTTGGTCAACTGCAACGTCAAGGACGAGCTGCTTGTAAAACCAGAGAAGAGACAGAAAAACTGCCTCTCCCTGCGACTGTGTATCTTTGTGTGGTTTTGTTGCTGAAGTCACGGACTCACTTCCTCAAACACACACACACACACACACACACACACACACACACACACACACTGCCTCTCCAAGGCTCGGACAGGCTCCCTCGACCCTGATCTGGATGCACAGAAGCAAACGGATGGATGGTCTTTGTTACCTTGATGACATAGAAAAATGTTCCCATGTCAGTAGATATCAATATTTTGAACTTAGCCAGTTAATCCAGTTTAGTTCAACCACCCTTCTAGTCCAGTAGCTTCTGTAACGTAAAGAAAAAGAAGAGAAGCAACAGGACCCTGAGTCAGGACCCTGCAGCAGGTTTATGGTAAGAATGAATCCTGTCACTCCTGTGAGGCTTAGTAACACTTCCTATCACGCAGGGTTAAAGTCGGGCTTGTATCTTCTTCTGCTGCCTCCTGATTTCTTTCCTTCTGCGTCCTGACAAATCTTCTCTCTCTGTCATCAAGGACGATCTTTCATCAAGAGGATGAAGTATAATGTAAACAAAGAGACAAGGAGGTCAACATGTGCACATTTGAGAGAAGACGAGTAAATAACTGGTCCACAGAGTCACAGTACACAAACAGCACGAATCAAGAGCAACATTATTACAGTTGTCGTTTTATTTAATGTTACTTGTATCAGTTTGCACACTAATCTGCATGTTACTGCGCCCACAGAGGCAGCTGCTGCATTTTTATACAGAAAATTGTTTGGTGGCACCAGAAGATGATGTCATGGTTGGGATGGTCAAGTAGTGACATCATTACCAGTGTGTGTGTGTCAGAGAGAGGCTGACATCATTGCCTTCCTATGTGAGTGCGGGTGACACCAGTCTCTATTTACAGACCACAGAATCTATGGAGAGGAGGAGAGCTCTCCCCCCGACACCCCGCCACCCCCGGGGGGCAGAGAGCAAAAGGAGGGCGGGGCTTTGAGACAGGAGGAGGACCAACCACGAAGATTTAAATTTCAGCTGTTCACTCAAACTGAGGAGGAGAGGAAGTGGGCGAGCAGCAGCGAGAGAGGTCATTTTGTGCCATAAGTCTCTTGTGTTGATAATCACTGTGATTACAAGGACGGGGTAATGCTAGGATGCTCCTGCTAACACTGTAATAAACAGCGCAGCCAGGATGCTGCAGCCGCGCTGCGATCGTACCACAAACCCTAAAATAGAATCTGCAGACAGCTGCCACAAGAAAGACAAATTCCCCCCTTATTTAATGCGTTCTGCATCTGTGACTCACGTTTGGTTAAAATTCTTGGCAGGGTTAGCGGTTTGATTGCTAAAAATACAACTGCAGAGGCCACGTTTGCTCAGGTTTTAGGGTAAAAGTGACACGTAGAGTCACAGCACATGGCTACAAATAAAACCGGCTTTTACAGCTCAGGAAATGATTTCCATCAGTAATGGTGAGGTGAGCGTTTGATCCCCTGCTCCAACTACAGGCCAGAGTCTCCTGATGCACTGAGTGTGGGTGCTGGATAAAAACACAGCAACTTGAAGTTCATTTCAGGGAAGAGGAGGAAGTTGACGTGAGCCAAATCCGGCAGGCAGGGTGAGCGGGGAACGACAACTGTGTCGGTGTGGGCTTACAGCGAGTGGGCACATGTTGGCACGCGCCACGGTTCAGGTGCTCTCTGTGTTCTCTCTCAGATACTTCGTCAGCGGCGATAGCCTCATCCCGAAACAACCGCCTCGCGATTCCTGAAGAAACATCAAGCGTTCTCCTCGTCGCTCCGCTGCACTGGGGCGTGGCCTTCAGGCTGCGACGCTGCACACTTTTAGGCTACGTTCACACTGCAGGCGAAAGCACATCAAATCCGATTTTTTTGACCCTATGTGACCCATATCCGATCCTGGTGTGACAGTGTGAACGGCACAAATCCGATATTTTCAAATCTGATCTGGGTCACTTTCGTATGTGGTCCTGAATCCGATACATATTCAATGTAGGGATAGCTCAGTAGGTAGAGTGGTGGCCCCATGATCGGAAGGTCGGGGGTTCGACTCCACTGAACGGCTACCCTGAGGTACCCCTGAGCAAGGTACCGTCCCTACACGCTGCTCCCCGGGCGCTGCACTGGTGGCTGCCCACTGCTTCACTGGGTGAATGGGTTAAATGCAGAGGAACTATTTCCCTATGGGGACTAACACGCACACTTTACTTTACTAATGTTTCAGAAAGCGACTGCTGTTTGATGGTCACGTCGCATTAAATCCGTCTTTCACGTCACCGACACAAGACAGACGCCAATTATCAGCGCCCGAGAAGACATCGCGAACGCTTCCTGGACATCCGGCGTAGATGTTAGTGAGTCTAAACAGAGCGCGTTGTGTGTGACGTCTTCTTTTGCGCATGCGGCCGCTTTGAGCGTTCGCACTAGAGCGCGTTTGTAGTGTGAACGAGCAGACAAAAAAAATCGGATTTGATCAAAAATCTGAATTGAGCATTAAGACCTGCAGAGTGAACGCAGCCTCTGTCTTTGAGTTGGAGTTGTGTGTTTTTGTGTGTATTTGTTTGATCAGGTTCACATCTGCTGACCTTTATTTCTTTTTATTGCTGTATCAAAAAGTCATTTTAAAAGGTTTAAATTAAACAAGAAAAACACTCATGTGCATGCTTTCTCGCTCTCCTTTTCTGTCTTTTCTAAATGTTTCCATCTACAAAACGATCTGTGAGTCTGCACAACAAAGGAGGCAGTGATGACAGCTGAGGGTTTGGTTCAATCAGGGTTTTCGTGGCTGGGTCTCACAAACAAATCCACCCTAAAGAGTATTTACATAGTGAGCTTAACATTTACATGCTGTGTGTGTGTGTGTGTGTGTGTGTGTGTGTGTGTGTGTGTGTGTGTGTGTGTGTGTGTGTGTGTGTGTGTGTGTGAGAGAGAGAGAGACAGGTAAATGACAGCAGTGACCTTGTCATATTTAGTTAATGTTTAGCAGAAACACACACACACACCCATCATCCTTGGATGCATGAACACACACACGTGTATATGCAGAAGATCGAAAGCAAAATGTGTGCAGATGCTTACAATAACATGCACGCTCATGCAAACACACAAACTCAGACACAAATAGAGCAGAAAACGTGCTGCCTGCATACACAGGCTGCCAAAGCCACTTACACTCAGCTAGGCTTAGGGAAAACACACACACACACACACACACACACACACACACACACAGCAGATCTAAAACACAAACTTGATCTTCTGTCAGTGTGATTATAATTTGAAAGAAGGAAGAGTTCGCAGATACTGAGACACGAGGGGAAATAAGCGTATTTGTTTCACGGCGGCATAAGTCAGCAGCCGTTCATCTTTAAAAGTCTCCTCCTGAATTAGACGTTGAAATAATCCCGGACAACTTTCAGCCGTGTGCGCAGCCCTCGGACCTTGAAAGCTGATCCAAATCCTCAGCGCAACTGTGAACGAGCCGCGGCGCCCGGCTGACATCGGCGCTGCTCCCTTTAAACAGATACGTGCTTTGTTTTTTTTCCTGGGCCACGAGTCTTATATTACAAAGGCTGGCAGCAGCCTGCGAGGCTTACACATAAATCTCCCCCGACCGTGAGGATACATTTATTCTGCTCTGTAATTGTGAGCTGAAGAGAGCGGCGTGGCTTCTGTGAGACGATGTGAGGAATGGCATAATTTGTCTGTTAATGTACGTGATGATTGCAGGGAGCGAAGGAGGAACGCAGGTCACAGTATGAGAGAGAAAATGGTGCTGCTGACTCGCACAGCAAGTGAAACAGCCCCAATCGCGTTTCTGAGGAGTTTCTACAAAGGCGAGCAGCAACTCCACGGATATGATGCCGAGGGGAGTGACAGCAATCACTGCAGCGATTGTGCATGTGCTCTGGGGGTGCGACAGAAACACAGGACACTGGGAAGACGCACAAAAAGACTGAATAAGAGGAGCGCAGACCGACTGCAAACAGAAACACGAGGGATCTGCAGCAGAACAGTGTTTCAGAGGAGAGTCGGGTTATCACTGCATCTCTGCACAGCTGCTGACACCCTCATATCTGCTCTTCGGAAAGAATGGCTGACTTAATATGTAAATAAGGGCCGCAAGTAGGGGTGACCTGGGCTGTGAGAGGCCCCCGGGCCAGGAGTTTGAAACCCCTGTTCAAGATAAAAGAAAAACGAGGGAGCTTCAAGCAAGGAGCTGTAACTGCCCACTGTTCCCTACTGTTCCCTACAGCTCACCATCCCAACATGCCTGTAATGCAATTAGTGAACAAAAACTATGGCTTGGTGTTTATTTAACTCATTGCATGCGATGCATCTTCCAAAGTAAACATTAACCCTTTAGAGCTGGTCAGAGCAGCACGCTCCATTTTGCGTAACTATTTTTAAATCCCGGTAGCACTGCAACCACGTGAGCTAGCGCAATAATTTTTTTTTTTTGCATATGAAACCGGAGGAGTTGTACTTACATCTGATGCCATCAGCTTGTCCTCGGTCACGGTTTCCTTCCACATATAGCTTTGCAAAAACTGCATAAAAAGCACTTGCAGCAACAAAAACATAATATTCCAGAAACACGCTTTGCCGATCCGATCAGCTGTTTGCAACACTTCCTACGTTGGAATAGACGTCAGCACGAACTTTCGCATGTCCGCCATGACCTGCCCGAAACCGGAAGTGACGTCATTTTGCAGAAATGTATTTTTTTACCATCAGGGCCTCATGAGCCTATACTGGTGTTTTTGAAAGTTATCTTTGACTTTCTGACTTTCTGTGTCGTTTCTGGGATGCTTAGGACTCATATTGCACTGATGAAATAGTTTATTTTGATGCAGATGCTGCTTTTTTGCAAATTTGCATCATAATATTTATTTTCGTTTTTCCTGCAGTGTATAAAAATTGGTGTATTTCAAAAATAAAACTATGAAGACACTTAAAATAAATTTCCTGTGGTGGGAAACTATTTTGTGTAACTTTTTTGTATTTACAGTTTTGAGGGATAAGCCTCTTAAATTTCTCTAACTACAAATATATGTTAAAAAAACAAAAACGATTTTCAATTTTTTTGTAGTTTATTGCACTTTTTTGCAATTTATGTAATTACTATGCACTTAATGCATGCATATTATTAAAATTTAGGCTGTAATGGTTGTATTGATGTATATCAACTTGAAATGCTCCCAAAAATGGCTCCACAACATGTAAAAATATAATATAAGCTCTGGCGGACTTGGTTCTATGGTAGGTCTTAAAGGGTTAAACCATAAGAGCAGTTTTTTTGGCTTCCAAAAAGATTTAAAGATGAGGATGCAACAGACCGAAGCGCAGCAGCTGCCATCAGGGTGTGGCACTGACTCTAGGCTGTGTTTGGTGGCGCAGCACACGCGCAGCAGAACAATGCAATGTTTTAATGTTTTAGTCGATGAGTGCGTTGACGCAGCGCTGCAATAAGTGAAAGCAGTGAGGTTTGTCTACAGATTCGTGAATGTGCTGCAGTGACGCACTTTACCCGATCACCGTGAAGGTTTCCTGTATTTATCCTTCATATGCATTAAGTACAAACACGTGCTTGCTGTGCACGCATGTTTACACTGTGTAGGACATTTATAAGAGTGAGGAAAACCCAAACACACAGCTAAAGTGGAATGAGCAACCGTTAGATGCCTGAGGCTGTGCTGTTGAAGCCTTGCAGCGAATTCATATTCAGAGCAAACAGAAAAATATAACTAATCTGCACAGCCGCAGAAACACGACGCAATCTTCTTCTTTCCTAATTCACAAAGTTGCACTGTGGGTGTGACTGACAACAGAGAGAAAACAAACCTCTGTGGAGGGATGATGAAAGACTCAGCTGTGACATTTTTGCTGTCTCTCAGGCCACTTAATGAGAAAAGGCAGGCAGACAGTCAGACTGTATTCAAATGTCACTCTCTGCCAACCGGAGGAGATTTGAATACCATAACAGGATATGCAGATCACCTGCTGCAAGCACAAAGAAGCACCAGACCTCTGACTCTAATACGGTAACGACCCGACCTGCAGTCTGCCTTTAATGACTGGATTTTCATCTGCTTTGTAAACAGCACACAGGTGTCAGGTGTTTCTTCACTGTTGTCTCCTCCTTTGTTTAATGAAAGAACAACTTTAGAAAAGAGAGAAAGTTGATTTTTTGTGTATATGTGCACTAAAGGCATTTTTATTTTGCCCCATATTTCATAATTGATAAACTGTCTACTTAAAAACACAGTAATCATTCCTGACACAACGATTTCATTTGAGAATCTTCAGGGTCTCAGTTAGGAACTCACACTCACGTCTTCATTTATTTTAAGGAGATGATGGCGAAGCATGAAGGAAGCAGAATCACTCACAGATGAGCGCTCTTTGTGTTGAGTCTGTTTAAATACAAAGAAACGTGCGCGGCTCTGTGAACCAACGCTGTCGATTGAAACGGCGAGTTTGTACAGTCGCAGTTATCAGCAGCAGGAACGTGCTTGTTTTAGTCACCATGTCTCGTTTTGATCCTCCACCCACCCGCTCTGTTCAGCGGATTTGTTCGCCCACTTTATATAACAGAATTACTGGCTGATTATTGCACAAGATTATTGAATTATTGAACTCGACATGAACTGCAGGAGGAGGTCGGGGTGGACGGAGGGTGCACGAAGCACTCGCCTCTCACGCCACAGCTAAAAGTTCACATCATTTCTGCAGTTTAAGGTCAGGAAATGTGGCCATGATGAGTACGTGGTAAATGGACTGCAGCTGTGCAACGTTACACAACATGTCTCGTAACCTTTTCTACCTTAGATATTAGAAAAAAATCACCTAACAACTCAGATGAACGCGTCAGGAGCAACTCTGCTTTACAGCACACGATAATCGTTGATAAACATCAACCTTATATAAAATCAACCTAATAAGGAAATAAACCTTATGCAGGGTGGATTTAGTCACAGCTCACCTTCCTCAGCTGTAATGACACTTCAAGTTAGCATCGTGACGCTCTGACTGACACGGGCGGCTGTTAGCAGTCAGCTAATTGCAGCCCCCCCACTGTGTGTTGGTTCTTTGTGTTTTAATGCAGTTATTTGATAAATAACAGCTACAGACAGTCCAAGAACATCTGCCTCCAGTGAATGAAATTCAAACATCACCGAACCAGCAAATCGCACGTGCAGACATAAACACAGCAGCCAATCGAGCTCCTGCCTTTTATCGGCTTTCTCGCTGCTTAAATTAGCCTCAGAGCGAGCAGCCATCAATATCACACACAGACACAGAACCACACAGACAGAGAGCGAGGCACGTATGACGCAGATCCAGATATCTGAGTGTGTCGATGCGTGGGGCGACTTTTTGGAGGTTGCGTGGCAGGTCGCCCTCTAAGAGTCTCCGACCTTGGCTCAACGAACCGAAGACGCTGCAGCGTTCTCTCATTTTATGACATAAAAATATTTATTCTGCTGACATGTATAAATCATGAAGCCTCTGCTTAGAAGCCTGCTTGAAGGTCACAGAACCAAAATATCACGATTCTATTATCGTCTAATAAATATTTTCTCTTTTTGCTGAATGCCTGCAGGTTGATCCTCATCACACAAACTTTCATTTCTACAGAAGATTCAAAGTTTATTTGACATTTTAAAGGGAGACATTCTCCCAAATCCACCGAAACCATTCTCTTCAAGGTTTTAAGCCCTTTGAAGACGCTCGAAGAAATATTGAGGGACAGTCATGTCATCATAATACTTTTCCTCATGTATCCACAGTGAGAGCTTTAGTTTTGGCAGCTGCAGAAATCAGTGGACTTGAGCACCACTATGGACCGGACAAACCCTCGATAGGTCTCTCACCCTCGTGCTGATGAGTCCTCTGTGACCAAAAATCATTTGGGTATTTATTTCACTAAATAACAAACATGCCAGTGATGTCAGGGGCTAACAAGATTGTGGGAGGAGACACAAGTCCAGTTGGGCTTTCGTCAGGAGGAGCATCTACAGCATCTACCCCCCTGTGGCGGCCTGCACGAGCGGTGAAAATAGCAATCAAATGTCAACCTAAAAGTAAGAAATGCTGGTCAAGTGGACAAGGTGGTCCCAGCAAAGATGTGTCGGCTTTGACACCAACTGTCTCCTCTGGTCAGGAGCTCAGGGTAGAAAGAACGAGGCAGCTGATGCACGTGGCTGAAATGAGCTTCACACAAGCGTCCTGCTGCTTTGCTGTGTCTCAAAGTTTGATTAAGTTCAGGTAACAAAACTGCTCACTTTGGTTTCTTTGGTTGGGTTAAAAAATCCACCCATCACTAACCCTCACACTGAAACGCTGACAGCACAGAGGTCCATGATTCACTGTTGAAGCTTCATAACAGAAAGATTCAGCTACATAAACGGTGTCAGCACACCCACACACCAGACGGTGCTCTCTGGTTCTGCCTCGTTTGCTTTATATGAAAATGAAGCCCAGACTTTTTTCACTGTTTGCAGCTGGAGAGTTGCTCTCAACTGCCTCCTTAACTCGAGAGCCACTTCTCTCATGTCTGAGTGCGCGTGGATATCATCTCTCAATTTCCTCTTTTTTACGAGGCCGCTGGGAAATGTAAAGCGTATTAGAGAGAGGAGAAGAGGAGCGCGGGGCAGATTTGAATGGAAAGCAAACAACAAACAACAACAGAGCAGAAGAAGCAGCGTGTGAGCGCGGACTGACACGGCTCAGAGAAGGAGGCGTGACCAAACCTAACGCCTGGCGTCACATGTTTAATACAAACTGAGCTTTTCAGACTAGTAGATCATCCGTCTGATGAAAACCTAAATAAAGCGTACAATACATTTTGAAGCAATTTTAAAAAAAAAAAGAGATAAATATGGCAAGTACAATAGAACTGTCGTGTTTCTGTCAATGATGTCATATTTCAGGCTTTAAGGGGTTAAAGGTTGGCTGGCAAACATGAAGCTCCCCACTTGGCCTTATCCGGTCTTTAAGTGATGACGTGACGAATCCTACTTGCGGGCCTAAAGTAGTCTGCGTTTAGGGTTGCCAACCGTCCCTTAAAATACGGAATCGTCCCGTATTTAGAAACAAAAGTACACGTCCCGTATTGAGCTAATAAGGGACGCACTTTGTCCCGTAATACAGTGAGAATCAAAAGTAGTCTATAAATGTTTATGGAATTAACGCTTTGTTTGAAAACATAATTCCCAGCCCCTCTCCTGCTTTGTGACCAATGAGCTGACAGCACACTTATGACAATTCGAGTATGACAATTCAGATTACCGCTCATCTCATTGGTCGAGGAAAGGTCGCTTACGGAGAAAATACCGGAAGAAAACAGATGACCACAACAAGAAGCATGGCCAACAGGGAAACAAACGCCGACACTGCGGTGCAAGTCTCGGACGACAGTACACCTAAAGCTGGGCAAACACTGTGCGATTTTTTCAGTCACGTTATTCAGCTCCTGCTCAAACTGCACGATTGACTCGCAGGGGTTAGAAGTTGGTAGGTCACGATGCAGGTCTCACACTATACCGCCCGATGCTCTGATGCGACCTGAGTGCTCACACTGTGCCTCCATAACATGAAGGTTATAACAGAGAATCTGTCGCTCGCTCTCTCTGTCTTTCACTCACACACACACACCACCACCATCAACTTTGCTAAATTGCTAATGAAAAACATGATCAGGCAGCTGTGATTGAGCAGCATGTAAATCCAACTATTTTCACGGTTGTTGTGGTCGTGATAATTTTGTGATGCCACATCAAAAAGGCTCGGATGAGCTTTCCAAAGTTCTACAAGTTGTGCCTCCATCGCTTGTGTCCAGATCACACGCTGCGCAGCCGTGCTGCTCCGTCTTTTTCACCGACGTTTACGTGTTTGCGCGCGAGCAGTGTGAGCGGCTCACGAGCGATTGATGATCGGGAGCTGGTCGTGAGGTGTTAATCACTTCTCGTTACCCCACGTATACTACACGACGCACGATGAAGGCCAAAATCGGTCCGATCACTCAAAAATCGGCTCAAAATGGGCCAAAAATCGCACAGTGTGAGCCCAGCATTAGAGCAGCAATGTTTGTTCCCCTCAGAGAAAGGGAAGAATGGGAAAAGGAAAACACCTGGCTGGAAAAAGTTAATATGGGCATGTGCAGTGAATATCAGCGCTATGTGGCCAGAAGTGTGATAATATAATTTATTTTGTGTAATGAACAACTGCAAGGATAGATGATTACAACAAATTGATGACTAATACATAAAAGTAATACATAGATGAATAATGATGATGAGTTATGATGCGTAATCATGGGAACAAGCGGGTTTACAAACAGGAGCAGCTGATTAGCATTAGAAAAATAATATTTCAACTGAAGCCAATTGTACTAAATGCACTAAATGTGCACTGTTACAAGAATGTTTTTCTTTCTATTGTTTTCTATTATTTTAAATTAAGCAGGACAGAGTTAAAGAAAGATTTACTTATATTCTCAAAAGTTAAGCATGACAGGCTTCTGTTTAAGAAGGAGACCTGTTTTACTGTGTTAATGTTGTCATTTTGAGCTAAAAATAAATGGCTAAATGATCATTTGTTTCACATGTGTTCATATCACAAAGAATAGAATATGCATCTACTTAAATCAACTTCAAGTCAAATGGTTAAAAAAAATAATTTCACTCACAAAAAAAGAGCTAGAAAATTCACCACACTGGGAAGGGTGAAGACAACTGGGTCGCCCGGCCCTGGCCACGAGGTGTCCCTTATTTATTTTTCAGGGAGTTGGCAACCCTATCTGCGTTTAATATGGCTTTTGTGTTGTTAACATGTTTAATGTTTTGTATTTTCTTCTATTTAATCTCAAAAAGCTCCTAAAACAGTCAGTGATCACTGTTGACCTCCCTCGGCTTTTATTACCGCTAATCATTTATTTAAGCTCAGTTTTTAAAACCTTAGGATGTAACTACAGCCCAGCCCATGCAGCAGTATATGAATGACTAACCTAGTATTGTGGATGGATTATCTCAGTTTGTCTGTGAAGGTTCTCAGTCATCCAGGTCATCTTAGTCAAAGGAGCTTGCAAAGTCTTCAAGCAACTTAAAGAAGTCCAGACGCTTTTCTTTGCAAGCTCCTTTGATTATCTCAGTTGTTCTCCTGGCTGAAGTTTGGTCCTTTTACAGCATCCTGCCATGCGATTACATTTGTTCCTGACCACCGAGAACACTCACGTTAACTTTTATCCAGTGGAAAAAAAGTTAGCTTGTTTATATTATGCTAACATAGCTGTGTCGCTAGCGGTCACGTAGCACATCATTATATACCAGCTAGCCCAACTTCAGTAACCCTACAAATGTCATTGCTGTTTAGTTTTCTGTCTTCATTTATGTTGGAAGTGATAGCAGAGCTGTACGTTTGAATCTGTTTCCAAAACCCCGCAGTCAGGACATGCTATATTGTATTTAGATGGAAGCTAGCGAGCTAACTCCCTGCTAACTTCTAACTCCGTTAAATGTCATAAATTCCGTTTTCATGGATGCCTGGATGTTAAACTCAATTGTTACACCTGGTAGAGCAGAACGCTGATCATTTTATTAAAGATGAAAGACTTTAGACAGTTTTTCAACTCTCAGTAATGCCATAGTGATCGTTTGATATATGGACCTGCAGCGGAGTTTAGTCCCAGACACGGCTAGTGACGTCAGACTTAACGACCGGATTATGAAATCACTGGGCAGGTAAAAATGCAGCAGATAGATTTGTGCAACTTGTGCACAGGTTCCACCTGAGAAACATGAATCTGCATTTCAAGAATTTGAAACTGAGGTCAGAGAGATTTTGCATTTTTAGCTAAACCCTGAAAGAAACAGAGACAAAGAGAGAAGCTCCAAAGTAATTGGACCAACATTAGCCACCTCACATGACGATGACAGACCAGCCTGTGCAGAACACGTAGCTGGATCCAAGTCTACTAATCAGCAGTGGAAAGACAGCTAAGCCCCGAGAGCACGGGGTGGGCGGTGGTGCAGCGCATCAAAATGCAAAGGCTTTAAAGTTCCTCCAGCTGGCCGACTCCACCTGCCAGTGACTCACCTCCACAGCCCGGCTATACGATCATCTACAGAGCATTTGACAGTAAAAACGAGGAAATCAGTGCACAAGTCATGAAACAGGAAAGTTTCCTAAAAGCTTTTAGTTCATTTCAGGCCAACAAACAAGAAAAACAAGAATTCTGCTCGTTTCCAGCTTCAGGTTCTGGTTTGTGGATTTTACGAGAGCAGCTTTGAATAATTGAGAGTCCTACATCATCATCTGTCTGAAACAAATCACGCCTGCTCCTCCTCCTTCAAGCTGAACCTCCTGATTGGCTGCCCCAGTAAACACGATGTTACAGGTGGGTGGGGCTTGTGAGACTGAGATGACGTTATAAAGATATGCTCATTCCTTGACAGCACACAGATTAAAAAAGATGAAAAAAAAATCACATGTGCACACTTGTATATTGATCTGATTATTTATTCTTTTGATCTTCATTATCTCAGTGTATATAGTAAGATGGTAAAAGGTTTTTGATTGTTCTTCTTCTTTGAAAGCTACATATGCACCTTATAAGAGAAAGTAATCAGTTACCATTTGTGTCACTGTTTGATGAACACTTATTTTATAATAATACACAGCAGTGATGCCTTGAGATCAGCTACTAAAGATTTTGTGAGGATTTGATTGATCTAAAAGTCGGTGCTGTGCTTTTGGAAACCGAATTTCCCAGAGGAACCCACCCGAGGGATTAATAAAGTTTTATCTTATCTTATCTTATCTTAAAACAAATTATTCCTAAAAGCTATCCCAGTTTATACAGGAAGTTTTATCCGGTTGATTAATGTGTGTAGGAGCAGCAGAGGAACAGACCTGCAGTATGAGCATTTTAGTAAGTGGACGTCTTGAGGTGACCAGTGGATGCTGTATTCAAGCTATACTGAGTTTAAAAAGCTAATTCTTTCACGCTGTATCTTAGCAAGCTGTTTATGCTTAGGCAGTATGGTTTCTTAATTAACACTCACACTCCTTTAAAGCCGGTCTGCGCGGGCACGCTCCGTTTTGCATAACTATTTTTAAATCCCTGTAGAACCGGAACCACGTAAGTTAGTGCAATAATCTTTTTTGTGAAACCGGAGGAGTTGTACTTACATCTGATGCCATCAGCTTGTCCTCGGTCACGGTTTCCTTCCACATAAAGCTTTGCAAATATTGCATAAAAAGTGCTTGCAGGAACAAAAACATAATATTCCAGAAACACGCTTTGTCGATCCGATCAGCTGTTCATAACACTTCCCACATTGAAAAAGACGTCAGCGCGAACTATCGCATGTCCGCCATTACCTGCTCGAAACCGGAAGTGACGTCATTTTCGCGGAAAATGTAGTTTTTTACTTGTAGGCCTTAAAAGCCTATACTACGGAGCCCCGCAGGAGACATGGGAGAAAAAAAAATTAAGACGGACTTTTGCGGGATCTCGCAAAAGTTTTAGCCGCATTCTTCGGAGGCCGCCAGCTCGAAGCCGACCGGGAGGTTGAGGCACGATGTGCCGGGAAAGCGGTGTTCCTCCCGGCTGTAGTAGGTCTCGACCTCCCGTTAGCTTCGCGATGGTGGGTGTCAGATCTTTTGCACTTTTGCAAATATGTGATGTCTTGTAAACCGAGCAGGTATCTGACGTTTACACAACTACATTCACGCCTCAAAATATCTTAAAAGTGTATTTTGTGACCCAGAAAGAGTAATATTACAACTAAGTAGCTGCCGCCATTGTTGGAATTCAACTTTTGCGAGATCCCGAGTTAGTTTTGCGAGATCTCACAAAAGTCTGTCTTAATTTTTTTTCTCCCATGTCCCCTGCGGGGCTCCGTACTATACTGGTGTTTTTATAAGTCATGTTTGACTTTATGCTTTTCTGAATAGTTGCTGGGATGCTTAGGACTCGAATTGCACTGCTGGAAATAGTTTATTTTGATGCACCTGCTGTTTTCTCTGCAAATTTGCATCATAGGATTGTTTTTCGTTTTTCCTGCAGTATATAAAAATTGGTGTATCTCAAAAATAAAACTATGAAGACACTCAAAATAAATGTCCTGTTGTTGTAAATTATTTTTTGGAAATTTTTTGTATTTAAAGTTTTGAGGGATAAACCTCTTAAATTTCTCCAAGTAGAAATATATGTAAAAAACCCAAAAACGATTTTCAATTTTTTTGTAGTTTATTGCACTTTTTTGCAATTTATGTAGCTACTATGGACTTAATGCATACATATTATTAAAATATGGGCTATAACAGTTGTATAGCAACTTGAAATCCTCCCAAAAATGGCTCTACAGCATGTAAAAATATAAAGTAAGCTCTGGCCTTGGTTCTATGGTAGGACTTAAAGGGTTAAAGTAATTTAATCCTTAGAAATGAGTGGCAGACCAACATCCAAAGACAGTCGCTGACGTGAAGGAGGAGAGCCGCGGAGGCAGGGAGCACGGGCTCCCTGGGGCTAAGAGGCAGGAAGTAATGGACTCTTTATTGAATTAGATGCTCCGCAAAACCAGAGCAGTCATTATTATCCAGCTGAGATCCTGACACAACCACCAATAACAGGATCCATTAACCCCATTGGCTCCGCGCCCATTAATCACAATTAAAATCTTTATGTAATTTCTCTTGCAGTTTTATGCTCACTTGTCGTTTGTAGCCAGAGTTTGGGTCGCGCTGGCTCTGAAGGCTGTTCGT
Organism: Maylandia zebra; assembly: GCF_041146795.1. Taxonomy (NCBI): domain Eukaryota; kingdom Metazoa; phylum Chordata; class Actinopteri; order Cichliformes; family Cichlidae; genus Maylandia; species Maylandia zebra. Next base: position 41,001,758 of record NC_135171.1, read on the forward strand.
GCATTTGCTTCATTGCAGCTACTTTTATGATTTTTCATGACTTACTGAGTAAAAAGATGCATTCAAGAGCAGCCGACATCAAAGGCCTCGAGGAGGTAATATTACAGTGACTCCAGGCGGGGTGGACAAAGGAGTTTCTGAATGAACAAATGACTTGAGCTCAGTGACGTCAAACACTCCAACCCAGCAAAGGCACATTGAAAACTGATTTGATACGGGTATGTAAACTGCATGTACAAATAATCCCTGTGAGGCTTCAAACTGTTCCTAGAGTATTTAAAAGTAGAATGGGAGGCAGAGCCTTCAGTTTTCAGGCCCCTCTTCTGTGGAACCAGTAGGGCAGGGATAGCTCAGTGGGTAGAGTGGCGGCCCCATGATCGGAAGGTCGGGGGTTCGATTCCCCTGAACAGCTACCCTGAGGTACCCCTGAGCAAGGTACCGTCCCTACACACTGCTCCCCGGGCGCCCAATGGCTGCCCACTGTTTCACTGAGTGAATGGGTTAAATGCAGAGAGGGATTTTCCCCACGGGGACCAATAAAGTACACTTCTTTCTTTCTTCCAGTTTGGATTCAGGAGACAGACACTATCTCTACTTTCAAGATTAGGTCAAGGTCGAATTTATTTATATAGCACAGACGATGCTGCACATAGTGCTTAACAATATAAAAATGCCACTAAAAAGAAACAATGTAAAGCAATAATAACAATATAAAACAATGATAGGACAATAAAAGAATTAAAGCAATAACTAAGACTATTAAAATGTTTGGGTCATAGTGTGTTAAAAGCCAGGGCATAAAAATGTGTCTTTAGTAATGATTTAAATCGATCAAGTGTTTGTGCAGATCTAATATTATGGGGGAGACTATTCCAAAGTCTGGGACCTGCCACAGAGACGGATCTATCACCACGAGATGTGAGATCAGTCCGTGGGATGGACAGCATTAATTTTGAGCTAGACCTCGTGGTTTTTCCTGGAGCATAAACAGGAAGGAGCTCAGACAGGTAAGAAGAGCTCGGGTATTAAGCGACTTAAAAACAAAAAGTAAACGTTTAAATTGGATCCTGTAGGAGACAGGAAGCCAGTGTAAAGAAGCTAAAACTGGGGTTATAAGCTCTCTCCTTTTGGTACCAGTTAGCAGGCGAGCAGCTGCATTTTGGACCATCTGAAGATGATGGATGGAGGCCTGGACGAGACCAAAATACAATGAATTGCAGTAGTCCAACCTGCAAGTAAGGAAAAGGTGAATAACACGTTCAAATACATTCTCCGGGAGGTATGACTTTACCTTAGCCAGCTGTCTTAACTGAACGAAGCAGGACCGAACTACTGCACTCACCTGCTTATTCAATTTAAAAGAACCATCAAGGTAGACACCGAGGTTTTTGACACATACTGTAAAACATTACAGTAGGAGGAAAAGTGGCCCAGAGTGCTGACAACTTCAGTTTTATCTTCATTGAGCTTTAGAAAATTTAACAACATCCACTGGCTTCAAACTTTCCTTTTTGCTAAAGCATATAGTTAGGGCTGGACCAGGTGACCCTGAATCCTCCCTTAGTTATACTGCAAAAGGTGTAGGCTGCTGGGGGATTCCCATGATGCACTGGGTGTTTCTTCTTCACGCACTGTGTTAACAGACCTCTCTGCACTGAATCATATCTGTTATTAACCTCTGTCTCTCTTCCACAGCATGTCTTTATCCTGTCTTCCTTCTCTCTCCCAACCAATCACAGCAGATGGCCCCGCCCCTCCCTGAGCCTGGTTGTGCTGGAGGTTTCTTCTTGTTAAAAGGGAGTTTTTCCTTCCCACTGTTGCCAAAGTGCTTGCTCATAGGGGGTCATGTGATTGTTGGGTTTTCTCTGTATGTATTATTGTAGGGTCTACCTTACAGTATAAAGCGCCCTGAGGCGACTCCTGTTGTGATTTGGCGCTGTATAAATAAAATTCAAGTTAGCTGAATTTAAACACTCAAAGCTGCTCCAGTGAAGCGCAAGATTAAACATAAGGATATGAAACGAGGCTGCACTCAGAAATGTTCCTGCACACCAAGAGAGATGAGCCAGGGCACAGTTGCTTGTGCAGCAGGTTGCAGGAGAAAATAGAATAATATGAAGCAACCTTGTACAAAAAGATGTGAGGTTCACTCAACTTCTTTCTTCAGTTTAGCACATGCTAAATATGTACACGTGCACATTACTGCTGTTAGTGTTACTGCTGATGGTAGCTACAGAACAGCGCAGTGATAACTTCCATCCATCTGCACTTAGTTCAGATCGTTGGTTGGGCTGGAACCTATCCCAGCTATCACAGGGCCAATTAAATGAATTATATATCATCATTTCTTTGAAAAAGCATATCCCATTTATGCAGCACAGGGCAGTCTTTGTGTCACTGACTCCTGGAGTTTCAGACATACAAGGTGAAGAAAGAAAACAGGCGCTGGAAAGATCTCCTTCATCCTAATCAGAATCAGAGACTTCTTGCACCACTTTAATATGAAGGCTGGACTTCCGTGTTGTGGTGTGAGGACAACAGTATTCTGCACTTCCTTCTTCTAAGAGATGAATGGATGGATGAACAGACACAACACGACATGAAAAAGCAGAATAAACATGTTCTTAATGCTGTCTGTGTGTCATGTGCTTGATTGTCCCAGCAGCTGTTCCACACGGCCTCATCGCTCGTTTCTCATATTTGTTGAACCGTCATCGGTCGTCGTGGAGGGGAAGCTTTACAGGCCAACTGACAGCCAGTAAAAGTTACAACCACAGGCAGTGCAGAGATGGCAGCTCAACGGGGAGCGAATAAAAATATCTCCACGGCATCAGCACATTCCTTACAGCGGGCCGAGAACACTCAGGACGTGACTCATGGTGAAGATTTGGAGGAACAACACAACCGCTGGCAGGACTGGAGATTAGATGTGGACTGATTTGTCTCAGCGGGACTTCCTCTGGCGACTGAGCGGTTCCACTTGATGTAGTGGGAATGTAGCAGCGCACTCGATAGCCCCTCCGCCACGGAGCCGGTCTGTTAAAACTGCGATTACCTCACTGGGTGTGTGAGTGCATACGTGCTATATCTCTGTGTGTTTGGATTTGGCCACCCTCAGAGTCGTGCTCCAACCGCTCTCTCTCCTCTACCTCTGCTCTGTTTCTCGTCAGAGAGAGAGCGGCGTGTGTGCGGCTACTCGTCGGGGAAACTGCTTGCACATCAGCTCCTCTCCGTCCACTCGCTTTGACTCAACATCACCGTCCTGCTCTCTTTCTGACCGGGACATTTCTTTCTTTCAACCGCACAGTTTGGTCAGAGTCCCGCCAGAAGCATAACACGTGCACAGAAGGACAGTAAAACCACAAAGATACACGATTTGTATCCATACTAGGGCTGCCACAAACGATTATTTTGATAGTCGACTAGTCAGTGATTATTTTTGCGATTAGTCGACTAATCAGATCATCATCCATTGGACATAAAACGTACAGCTTATTGCACCAGCAGCATCTGCTTTTATATAACTATCATTAGCTTACAGCTTTAAGTGTGTAAGGTCTGTGCTAACTAAAAATAAAGACAAGATGATAGTTTATTACATTTTAATGACATTTGCAGATTGTTTCGGTGAAGTTTAATAAACTCCTTGCTATCTAAAATATAACAGGACACTAGAGCTGGGCGATAGAACGATAACAATATGTATCGCGATATAACTTTTTCTCGATAGAAAAATTAAACTATCGCGATAGACCTCGCCGCTCTTGTCCTCTTAAAAAAAAAAAGAAAAAGAAAAAAAGAACAGCCAATCCAAATTAAGTAGCGCAGAGCCAAACCAATCACAGCCGCAGCGTCACGTCGCGTGACTTGTTACGTACAGCACAAGTGCCAAGCCGCACGTGTATTTGTTTGGGAAGCAGCCAGCCACCGTACCGCCCGGGTAATGGAGGAAATGAGTGCGCCGGCTAGAAAAATCAACCGAGCGTGACCGAAGGGAAAACAGATGATGGTTCCAATACCGGAGAGATTGTCGAACGGAAGAGCCAAAGAAGTTCCGTAGTGTGAAGGTATTTCGGCTATTTCAAGTCTGACAAAAAACAGAGTAGCGTGCACTGTAAATTGTGCCGAAAGCAAGTCTGGAAATACAATAAACTGGTTCATGCTCAGGCTACGTCCACACGTACCCGGGTATTTTTGAAAACGCAGATTTTTCTATGCATTTGCACCTTTCGTCCACACGTAAACGGCGTTTTTGGTTACTGGAGATTTTTGAAAACTCCATTTTTGCATTTACCGGACTAGAAAAACGGAGAAAACGCAGCGTCAAAGGTGTGCGCATTTTTTGACGTCACACTGTGCGCCACGTTATTGTTTCGGTGAAATGAATTTCTACAATACTGTTACTGTTAATTCTACTCTCTGCAGTGTTTAAATGCTTACATATACACACAGTTACTGTCCCTCCACACATACGACTCTGTTCTGCTTCTATGCCCCAGCTTTGTTTACTTTTTCCCACCGAGGCTTCTAGACTTCTGATTGGCCAACATTTCTGCACGGTTAGGAATCTAGCGCCACCTGCTGCTTTGGCATGTTCATAGCAGCGTTTTCCTTCATTTCTGCCTTTATGTGTGGACGGGATTATTTTTTAAAACGTAAACGGAAAATCTCCGTTTTCAAAAATACCCGTGTACGTGTGGACGTAGCCTCAGTCTCTGACTGGAAGCGCTAATTCGTCATTCGGCTTTTGTCAGACTAAAGTAACTGTTAAAACTGTTTGAAAAGCTCAGCTATACAACAAGGAGAGATTGAGAATTTCCTTTTAGTTCTCAGTTTATTTGATATTGACAAAAGTTAGTCAGTTTTGTCTGTTCTTCTGTAAAACAAACTAAGATTTATTTTTAGAATTAATATTTTGTTTCTAAGTGGAATTGACAATTTAGTCTGTTTCGTTTGTTCTATTTTGAAACTTAAACGCTTTAGCGGCTGCCTTTTGTGTAGTTTGTAATATTTGCCTTTATTTATCTGAAAAAGTCTCATGTTCCTTAAGTACATCTACCCTGTTGAACTTGTTATGGGAAATAAATATTTAAATAAAAACAAGCTGCTGATTATTTCACATTTTCCTTGTGAGCAACGGCACATTTAAATCTTACAAATATAGTTATTTGGCTTATATCGTGATAGATATCGTTATCGCCTGAAATGAAAAAAACATATCGTGATATGAAAAAATCTCATATCGCCCAGCTCTACAGGACACCGGAGTAAATTCTGGAGCATCTCACACTTCTGATAATCAGCTGTCTGCTTGACGTTTATTCAGCTGTGTAAAAACTATAACTTTAATCTCAGCCAAACCGATTTACTCAGGAACAAATAAAATACTGAAAAAAGCCAAACAATAACATTTTAAGTTATCTAAGTGACTCATATATATTTAATCTGAGTAGTGAAAGACGGCGGTGGGTTTGAAAACGATGTGCCGGGAGTCCGGTGTTCTCACGGCTCTAGTGAGCCTCGCCCCCGCCTAGCTATCGAGCTAGTGGGTAACAGACGTCTCCGAAAACGTCGGCGCGCTTTTGAAAATATGTGGTGTCTTGATAAACTGAGCAGATATTTGAGGTTTACACAGCTACATTCTTACCTGAAAATATGTTAAACGTTTATTTTGTGACCCAGAAAGAATCATAAGAGTAATATTAGAACTAACTAGCTGCCGCCATTGTTGGAAACTGAGCTGGGCCGCGCTATGAATTCTGGGACACAGCTTCTTCTTCTTCGGGGTTTAACGGCAGCTGGCATCCTTGTACATGCAGTGCTGCCATCTTCTGTTTCAGTCCGTTATTACACTCTTAAATCCTGCTACTTATTCCTGCGTCTCTTGGGATCTTACAAAGCTTCAAACGACGCGTCGACTATTAAATCAGTCGTCGACGATTTTGATAGTCTACGTAATCGTGACTAGTCGAATAATCGTGGCAGCCCTAATCCATACTGTACAAGATATTTGACATGAGGCCTCATCTGATGATGAAACAATCATCGATGTGTCCATAGACTGCACAAATGTCCAGATCTATTGTTGAGGAGCTCCACTCCTGGACGTGTGCAGCCTGCAGTGGCTGTTGTGGCCGCCTCTGATGAATACGTCAACCCAGAACATCCCATTCAATAAGTGGCATACTGGGACTAAATGCTGGCCAAGGAGCTGTGTGGATATGCTCCTGATTGAGAAAAGCCTGTTCTCCTCTGGCAGAGTGGAGGCAGGCATTGTTCTGCTGAAACAGCCGCGGGGCGACGTGCTGCTGCAAGAACGGCACAAGTAGCACCTCACCCAGGTGCTGCCGTCCACTCTAATTTCCACCAAAACAATGCAATGACATGGACACGCAAGCCTCAAGCAACAATGTGGAAATGTCTGTACAATTATTAACCAAACCAAACCTTCATGTTACAATTATTAATGAGTTATTACTATTAGTACATCTCCAAAAGTTGATTCAGTTCATCTGGACGTAGTGTTTTGTGTTGTTGTGGTTGTTGATCAATGGTCATGAGAATTTCCGTCCTGATGAACAGAATCAGATTTTGGAGATGTACTTACCTGGATGACTGGATGCATCAAGACGATACTATTAGTACAATTTGAGAGTCGTGCAAATTACATGTTTTACCTGCAAGAAACCAAAATGGGAGAAACCCAAGAAAACGTAGTGTTAGCAGGTTTGTGCTCCGAGTCCTTTCTTACTATGACCAGATCTCAGCTTTTGCCGCCGTTCTCGTGCTCTTTGTTCCAAAGCGTTACTGCTGTATTCAACATTTGAAGAGCCGTCCTGAAGATGAATGCTGGGCAAACATTACAGGAGTCTCTAGAAAACATCAAACATCCACTGCAATCAAGTCTTTACGTAACACAGCTGAATGAACCAACATGGCCACATTAATCATTTAACCTTAAACCTTCAGAAGCTCAGCGTACGAGCTGCCTCCTCGGGTTACCAGCGAGCGACACTTGATGTAGATGGTTGTGCACAGGTAAGTTACGCCAATTCAAGCAACAGAGCGAGACTCAGTTGTGCCTTAAACGAAAATAAAATAATATTGTATTAACCTGAGAGATTGTACAGTAGGCTGTGGGTAATATTTTTACTCCTCAAAGTCTCCAGTGTATTCGCACAAACAAAGAAGAAGCACATTACCGTACAAATCCCGTCTTTTAAAACCAATATCTGTCAGTAAACCTCTGGGAGCCAAAATGTCTGGAAGAAAAATCCATCCAACATTTTGAGGCATTTGAATAACAAACTGTCAGCCGCTCAGTACGAGTGGAAGAATGACGGCAATGTCACACCGAGCATTCATCTGGGAGCTGTGAATATCTGTGTGAGCCAACCAGCAGCCGTCTCGTGCCAGTAGAACCAGTACGATTCAGCCTCTGGAGACTGTGCATTTAAAATCCCATAAAAATTCATCCAGTAGTTACACTGAATGAGACATTCAACCTCCACAAAGACAGACTCCAGCTGCACTGCCACACCTACAACTACGGGAAACATCCATTTCAGGTTTATTAATATAACCTCAATTCACAACAACAGTCACCACAAGGTGTTTTATACAGAAAGGTAAAGACTGGGACACCAGCAGCGCTTACTCAGGAGAGAGAATAAAGTTAGAATAAAGTTTCCTAGAGAACAGGTTAAAATGTGTCTCCATGCTGAAGAATGGCTACATTTACACGTTTATAAAAGCTGAAGAAAAGAAAATGTTTCCATACAAATTAGGGCTGCTCAATGAATCGAATTTTAATCACGATTACGATCTGGGCTTTCAACAATCATTAAAAATGACTGAGCCGATTATTAGCCCCTCGCCCCGTGCTTTCAGGGCGACCGTGGCTCAGGGGGTTGGGAAGCGTATCTGTAACCGGAAGGTCGCTGATTCGATCCCCGGGCTCTCTGTCCTGGTCGTTGTGTCCTTGGGCAAGACACCTACCGCCCTCTGGTGTTGGCCAGAGGGGCCGATGGCGCGATATGGCAGCCTCGCTTCTGTCAGTCTGCGCCAGGGCAGCTGTGGCTACAGCTGTAGCTGCCTCCACCAGTGTGTGAATGTGAGAGTGAATGAATAGTGGAATTGTAAAGCGCTTTGGGTGCCTTGAAAAGCGCTATATAAATCCAATCCATTATTATTATTATTATTTACTCTCGCGCTGCTCCGTGTGGCAAATCAAGCGCACCTCTCTGCATTTCGAATACGTGTCACAACAATTAAGAGGACCCGAGGGAAGCTCGGAAAGCTAAGCAGAAGTTATTTGGAGAGGAGAGTGACTGCCGTTGGTTGAAAAGAGGTAAAACGACTTCAGTGGTGTGGAAACATTATGGGTTTGCGGAGTCAGACGTGGATCAAGTAGACATAGTGTGTAAACTTTGCTGCGGTGTCGTAGCTGCAAATTTATTCAATCATTTATTTCAATCAAAAGTTACTACTTTCAGTGTTTCATTTTATTTTTGTTCAGGCAGCAACTTTTTGATGCAACTGTGCATTGTGTGGCTACACAGCTCGCCTTGATGTTTGGTTATTTGTATGCATAAATATTATGCAGTATTTTGAAGTTCACTAAACATAGATGTTTACATTTTTCATTTATTTTTTATATTGCAAACATTTGCACTGTTATCAGTATTTGTACACTATTTTATATTATTTTTTTACAATCTTTAAAGCCATTATTCAACACATTGTTATTGTTAAATAAATATCGTCAAATAATCGAGATCTCAATTTCAGTGAAAATAATCGTGATTATCATTTTTGCCATAATCGAGCCCTAATACAAATTTAAACCATCGGTGCAACAACGAGTGCCGCCTGTCAACTAAGAAAAGTGTCTCTAAAGCTGGGGTCCCAAACTCGTGGCCCGGGGACAGTACCAGCGGTGGCCCCGGAGACCCCTGCAGTAAAACGTGGACGTAGCTCCCAGCGCTAAAACGTAAAGCTGCATTCTTTCTAATGGCCAGCAGGAGGCGACTCAACTGTCTGGCCTCTGGTTTGGTCTGAGAAAAGAGCTTCACGCTCGCTCATTAGACACCTTCCTGATCAGCTCAGAGACTTGATCGCTCATTTCAAGTCTTACTGAGCACAACATCAAGTTCCTTTTGGTGGCAGAGCAGGTCAGCCACTTATCAGAAGGTCGGTGGTTCGATCCCAGGCTGCCTCCGGGCTGCGTGCCAAATATCCTTGGGCAAGAGACTAACCCCATGTTTGCTGGTGGTGGTCAGAGGGCCCGGTGGCACCAGTGTCAGTGCGCCCCAGGGTGGCTGTGGTTACAATGTAGCTGCCATCACCAGTGTGTGAATGTGTGTGTGAATGGGTGGATGACTGAATGTAAAGCGCTTTGGGGTCCTTAGGGACCAAGTAAAGCGCTACACAGACCATTTACCATTTTCATTTTGTGAATTTGACCCCTGCTGGAGAGAAAAGGGGCTAAAACAAGGTGGTCACTGGTCCCTCAGTGTCACACCAAACATCAAAGCACCAAAAAAGGCCTAACCGCCAGCTCTCGTGGCTACATCTATCCTTTATACACAGCACGTTTGCCACACATCCACTGCAGCGCTGAACTTGTGGACATCACTTTCAGAGGCGATGTAAGAACACAATTACCCGACAGAGCGAGTCTGACTGCACTCATTTGCTCCAGTGTGAGAATAGAACAGGTAATAGCACAGATAATGCCCACTCGCTACGCACCAGGCTGCCTCACGCTCTGTCCAGGCAGCAGCCTCGCCCGACCACACTGAGCATTTCCAGCAGTGAGAATGTGACTGAAGTGGACCATTTCCTGTTGTGTTTCATGTGAGGAGGGAACATTGAAGAAACTATTCCAACCTGGGTTTTCCAAAACTGCTCAGAGGATATAAAAATAACTCAGTTTGAAGCTCAAACCGTTAAAAAAGCTCAAATGTAATGGAAGCGTGATATTTCTACTGATTTCACGTGTTAATGCTGCAGCTCTGTCACTGTTCATGACGACGACATCGCTCCAGCAGCACCAAAGCTGATGTGTGTGTCGTCAGAAGGAATCGAGCTCCTACTGTGTAACTAAACTTTTCCAGTTTAGCCAAGCCTCAAGCATCTGCAGGATTTTCAGATTTTTCTGGATGGATGGTGTTTCCACTCAGTACGTTTTCCTTTTTTAGCCACAAAATCAAAAATGCATAAAACAAGTGGATGGAAGTTCACCTGGAGGATCTGAGAGAAACAAACACACACACACACACACACACACACACACACACACACACACACAGGTCACACAGTGGCAAAGTCAGCAGGAAACGAGCTCATATTGCACAACTGATCCTTCACTTGACCCAGCGACCTCACGCCTCCTCACTGACGCTCCAGGTGATGTCTGAAAATTAAAGCCATGAAGCGAAGGGACCGGACGAATAAAATGTCAGGAATATGTTTAACACAGCAGCCGGGGAAAAAGAGAGTCTCATTTACCATGCATGGGTTATCAAATGCAAAGCTGGAAGTCAAAGTCACACGCTGCACTGGCCTCTCAAAGGCTAATCCCACCCCGCATGTCCCCAGTACGAACTCCAGCTTTAAGTGTACAGAAGTGGAGCAAAGACTTATTATTTCATTTATTGGACTTTTTGGGGTAATTGGAAATCTGTCCAACTTCTAAAAGTGTTTAATCCAAGTCTAATTCAATCCATTCACATTAGTTTATAATAAATAAGTACGTCTGTGAAAGATCACCAGTGGTGAATGTCAAATCTGGCAACGTTTTGGCATTAAAAATAAAACCAGGATGGAAATCTGAAGGATTTCTGAGGCTGTGAAAGCACCGATGACCCAAATCCATCTGATTTCTGCTTCCACGTTTTCTTTATATGCAGACACACAGGCCTTTTTAAGAGTTTGTATTTTACACACTAATTGGCATCTTGGCAGAGAGGACGAATGAGAGCAGGAGAGAAAACAAGCAGTCACGTTGATTTAAGCCAAAGATGGAGAGCGGGGCGGGGAGGCAACGAGCAGAGAGAGATGAAGAGAGATAAAAGTGGCAGAGGGACAGAGAGCGAGGACCGTCAACTCAAAAACGGCAGTGGCACTGATAAAAGCAGAGGGATGGATGGTGGGGCACAAAGAGGAGAGAAGAACAAAGAAGGTGGAGATAGACGAGGAGGAGGAGTCAGACAGACCCAGAAAATTTTGCTCAGGAAAGAAAAGGAAACGGAGACGAGGCCCAGATGATTCCTGATGTTGTTACAGCTCAGTTAGAAATCACCTCCACCCGTGTGTGGGAGCACACATCCACCGAGTCCATGTGGGGCTGACATGTTAAACACATGCTGAATCGGAGCAATTTTAAGTAAAACAAGCTCACGATTGGACGGTTTTAGTGACATAATCAGCGTCAGAAGTCCAGGACCAGTGTTGATATATTCCATTCTTTACGTGGTTATCTGCTACAAAATGAACCTCCAGGAGTGAAGGATGAAACCAGAAACTGCAGTTCCTCTAACGTCCACTCGAGGCTCCAGCCCTGAGTCAGTCTCCAGATAGACTCAAATGAAAACGGGTATCAGCTTTGCTGATAATTGATCCATAATGCTGAGATTTTTCCTCTTGCTTGCACAGAACCACTTTGGTCCAGTTCTCCGATCAGCACCAGGTTCATCTGTTAGATTTGTGAGCAGCTCGGTGAAATGATCAGAGTGTGTTTTACATTAAACTGTTCAGGTGTGCAAACGGCCACGTTACACCGTGTGTAAACTGACAGATGTTATTTGCATGACTGGCCAAAGGGCAGTGAGACCAGAAGACAGATTCGGCTCCACGCAGCGTTTCCTTCATGTTCAGCAGGATGGCTGCTGCAGGCGCTGAAAACCGAAGTGACACGCAATTCACTCAGTTTGAAGAATCTCCTGCAAAAATGTGTCCACGGAGAAACTTTTAAAGGATTATTTGTATTTGTGGAGGTAATGATAATCAATCACAGCGGCGCATAAAGTTTATGAAGGTGTAATTCACTACAGATGACAGAAAAACTGCAAAAGTTCAGATATGGATGACGTGTTTGGAGGATATAATAATAATGATGTCATCAAATATGCTCACATGACCAAATCACACATTACTCCAAGTCTGCTGCAGGCAAAACAGGAGGAGCATTAAATCTGATGTGTGTACGCAAAAGTTAAATTTACCACATTGTAAAAAAAATAATACTACAATATACTTCAACTAGCAAAAGTAAAAATGCTGCTTCTTCAGTGGCTGAATGCATAATGTCTAATGTTGCAGTTCTAACAGAATTTAAACGCACTCTTCACATTTATCTCATGTATGTAAAACACTCCAGTTTATCTGTACACTTCTGCAGAGTGACTAATAAAGCTGTCAGAAAAATATAGCGCAGCAAAAAGTTCAATAATTCAGCTCGACGTGAAGTTCAGATGTAGAAGAAACAACCGGAACTACTTTATTGGAATCAGCCTGAGTACGTTTAAAATACAAACTATGATGACTCGAGAAACAAACAGATGAGAGATGATGAAAGAGTTCAATACAGGAATTATTCAGAGTAATGCTTGTGATTAATCATCTTAGTCACTAAAACAGGGAAAATAATGTGAACCACAAGCAGTGAACATGCATTTATTAGCTGACTCGGCTGCTGGAAGAAGAAGCAAAACTCTGTTTGGAGCTCGTAATATTGATTCCTGTTGGAAACCACACAAAACAAAAAGAGCTGTTTTTAATGTGACGTACCTGCTCCACTACAAACTACTGGGAATGAATGCTGCTATGTTAGAGCCTAGTGTAGAATATAAACATGTCACCATACTGTACTTAGTTCAGTAATGGAAGGCAAGAGACCACCAACCCATTTTTAACAGCAGGGCCCTGTTTCAGGAAGCCGGTTTAGTGGAAAAACTGAGTAAGTAAACCCTGAGTTAACGAAAACTCTGGGTTTTCGGTTTCACAAAGCGAGTTCAGATGAAGCCTGAGTGAGTCACTATGACGACACACTCCGTGAAGCTAACCTGCCCCCTAGCAGGTTTACTACAACTAACCCTGACTGTCTCCGCCCCTTTGTTGGAAACCTGACAGTAGGAAGTGTCAGACATGGCGTGTCCCTTCCTTGAAGAGCCAGTAGATCGTGAAGCCCAAATTCTCCGCAGAGCTCTCCGCCGGGAGAGAGTGATTAGAGCGCGTTTGGACATTTTATCATTTCCTGATGATTTCCTGTGTGAACGTTACCGTTTTTCAGCACAATCTATAATTTATTTGAATAACATCCTCAGGCCTAATATTGCTCATGTGACACATCGCGGACATCCTCTCAGTTCATTACATATTATTTGTATTGCACTTCGTTTTTTTGCAAACGGGAGCTTTCTGTATAATATTGGTGACGCTGAGCACGTTTCCAAGGCTACCGTCTGTCGGGCAGTCAGGAATGTTACAGTTGCACTGAAACGTCTCCTGTACTCGTCTGTGGTGTTCCCCGGTCACAGACCCACAAGATTTATCAAAGAGGGATGCCACAAAATTGCAGGTATCAGGATGAACAAAACTTAATGTATGATGTGGTGATACTTGGACTACTACTTAAATTTTACATTTATTCTCAGGGTTCCCAGGCGTGATTGGCTATACAGATGGCACTCACATTCCAATCATTGCTCCTTCAGTAAATGAAGGAGACTATGTGAACAGGAAGTCTTTCCACAGCATTAATGTACAGGTACATAGTTCCCTGTAGCATTTCAAACTAACAAATTATTTCATTATAGTAATGGATGCTAATTTGTGTTCTCTGCACTGTGAAGATCATATGTGATGCTGCCAACATTATCACAAATGTGGAAGCCAAGTGGCCAGGCTCTGTCCATGACTCACAAATATTCCGTGAATGTACACTGAGCACAAAATTTGGACATGGTGAGTTGAGAATACTGTAAAATATATAAAGACCAATTGCTTCAGGGACATTTGAACTGAAGTGTATCCTTCTGTCTTAGGAGAGTTCACTGGCTACTTGCTTGGTGATAGGGGGTATCCATGTTTACCCTATTTGCTTACCCCTTACCCTGACCCTGAACCGGGCCCACAGCAGCGATATAATCTGGCTCATTGCAGGACAAGAGCCAGAATTGAAATGACTATCGGAATGCTTAAGGCCCGGTTCCAGTGCCTGCAAAGACTCAGGGTCACCCCAGAAAGGGCATGTGACATTATTGTGGCATGTGTGATTCTTCACAACATTGCCACAATTAGAGGAGAACACTGTCCTTCTGAACCAAACATCAGCAGTGATCCAAACCATGAACATCCTGACCCTCCCACGGACATACAAGATGGAAGAGCAGTCAGAGACACCATATGTCACAATCATTTCCTTTGACCCATCACCTCAACATGTTGAAAGAAGAATAAACAGATTTTTTGTTCAACTGGCTTTATTGGTCGCCTGTGTTTCCTGTACACAAAGTATTAAAAGATGTAAACCTCATAAAGTGTCTCTGTTGCTTCCTCCTCTGTAACAGCTGTCAATGTTTCTTCATTATTTTCCTGTAGTAAAGAAATAAACAACATTGCTGTTCTACTGTAACCTCATATAATCTGTGGAGTATTACTCACAACTGCATGTTGGTCTGGCTCAACAGGAGGCTGCACCAGATGCAGTACACCACCACCATCAACTGATAGAATATGAGGTTTATACAGGTCACTTATAACTTACAAGGGACCAAATGGCAATTAACAAACATACCAAGCACCTTACACTTCATTGTCATTATGCTCTCAAAGACAACCAAGACTGAGGGAAGGCAAAATCAGTAGGAAAATAACTTCACTACAAAATAATCCATTATGGTAAAGAGTTTATCAAATGAATGTGTCGCACTGCAAAGGTGACTGTGAAGAAAGGATGTATGCACATCATGTATTATTTTGAATTTACCCCTTATGTAGGCACTTGTGTCTTGCGGGGTTATTGACTCAGAGGATGTCCCCGCAGAGATGCCTTCGGCCACAGGGCGCCCACTGCTTTGGCTGAGGGCCAACTGCTCAGCCTCTGTGAGTGGTGGTGGTGGAGGACCCCCACCTGTTTTTCAGGCCTCTGCTTTTTTTCTGTTGGCTATAACGGGTCACATTTGAGCATACAGAGTAAGCAAATATGTACTTGTAATGTGCTCAGATAATTTCAATAAGTGCTTACAGAAAGAAAATTAATGTAGCCTCTAACTGCAATTGATTTACATGGGACAAACAGACCAAGCACTATGGCTCATAATACAATTACACCTTACCTGTTTGGACTATATTTTTATATTTCATTTTTACTTGCTGCCAGGCACGTTTGGGGCCTGTTGGGTTGCACCTGCGCTCACATCACGTCACAAAATAAAATGTATAAAATAACAAATAAAATAACATATGATAAAATAACGTGTTAAATGGGTGGAAATCCCTCGATCAATGTTTATATTAACACTCACGCATTGACTCTGTCGGCTTTGTTTTGCCATGCATGCTCCCTTTCTTTTGCAGCTGAGCCTGTGTTACTTTTTTCCGCGGAATTTGCATGTTATCGGCATATGCTGCCATCAGAATTTCGGCCTCAAGCGCTTTGAAATACACTGACCGCGCCTTCTTTCCCTCCGTCTCCATGGTGACTCGCTTAATCTGTGCTCCGCTTATCAGGGCTTTATGTATCCTCGTCCGCGCGCTTCACTTGGGGTTAAAGCAACTCCGCGTTGACTGAACTAATTGTTATCAGCCTTTCTGAAACCGAATATTCCGAGTTGGACAGTTCGGGGTTACTCAACCCTGCGTATCGTTTTTCACTCTGAGTTTTCTAAACCGGCTTCCTGAAACAGGGCCCTGGAGATTCAATTCAACTTTATTTATACAGCTCCAAATCACAACAACAGTCGCCTCAAGGCGCTATCAATGCTAACCAGCAGCTAGCTAACAACACATTTCTGTATTGATTTTGTTTTTTTAAAACTGGGCATTTGACATGTGCCACAGCATCATATGGTGCTTCTGCATCCGCAATTATTGTCTGTAGTTTACCATCATATACCTGTTAGAGAGTCAACATGTTCACGTAGCATCAACAAGCGCACGACTTCATGAGCTCAGGTATGGCTTCACTGCTGAAATTCACCGACTTCACTTATTAAATACAAAGTGAATATAATGCTCATGAGTCTCGCCTCTCCACAGACTAATTACTAATTCAGTTTCAATTTGATTTCATTACTTTTTACAAATCAAAACAACAGTCACTCCAAGGTGCTTTATATTAGCAGGTAACGACTCTACAATAATACAGAGAAAACACCAACAATCACATGACCCCCTATGAGCTAGCACTTGGCGACAGTGGGAAGGAAAAACTGCCTTTTAACAGGAAGAAACCTCCTGCAAACCTTACTGCACTATCTCAGTAAGGGACGGTGATCTGATATGAACAGCTGAGGCTGAGGGGAGGGAGACGGGACAAAAGACGCGCTGTGCAAGAGAGCCAGAAGCAGACAACAACTGCTCTAACGAATTTACTGACATCGTCAAGAAACAGGATTTAATCTGCAAATATCTGAGCAGCAAAACTGCTGCCATGTTTCTGATCCAACTGCCATCCTCAGACTTACAGGAGTTTCTAGATTCTTCCTCGGTATTCTTCATGTAGACTGCCTCGCTCTGCGTAGCCTCAAACATGCTTCATCTCTTTTTATACATTAAAATAAAACCGATAAATTTTAACACAACAGCTGAAGCATAGAAAGATTTCACTCACTGACCTGCTGCTCAGATCTGTGGGCGTGGCATTCCTGGAAGACCTGTGGGAACAGAAAAAGATACTCTGATTACCATCTGCTCAAACGAGACCAGATTTAAAGTCAGTACAAACACACTGACCAGCTAGCAGCTAGTTAGCTTAGCTTAGCACTAGCATAGGAAACGAGGGAGGCCAGCTAGCCTCTGAAGCTCACTGACAGCTTTTATTTTAGTGGATTTCTGATGCGTTTCCACTTTCTCTTTAAGAAAATCGTTGCTTTGCTGCATCCATGTTCAAAATCCACTAAAGCTTGTTGGAAAACATTTGTGCTACGAGAGAAATTTACAGATGATGAAGAGAGACGTAGACTTCAGTTTGACCTCATTTTACATTTTTTTAAGTTTCTGGCATGAAGTTAAAAAAAGAATGAATAAAGAAAATGTTACATCTTATTTAAAGGGCATAAAACAGCTGCTGCACGTCTCAGATTGTTAAACTCTTCCTGCTGAGCTGTTTTTCTACAGACACCCACACAACAGACACCGAGCCCACAGACGTCCACATCCAGCTTCATTTATGCAGTTTATTAACAAATTAGTTTGTGAAGCCAGTGAGCCACAGCTGTGGAAGCACACACACACACACACACACACACACACACATATTTTTGTACTGTAAATATAAAATATTTTTCATATTTTTTGACCTGAAGGAAAAACGTTTGGAGAGAAAGAGAAAAATATAAATAAATGAAAGATTAGAATAAACTTGAACTAACAGTTCTCACCACTAAAACCATTTATTCTGACTGTTGCTTCATTAGTAATGAAAGAAAAGCTCTTTGTGAAACTGCACTGTTACAAAACTGCACCTCTGAATTGCATGCCAGGAAATGCTTTTTTTTGTCTATAATGCTCATTTTGCATCACTTCTGGTGGACGTTTACTGTGGGCGGGGCTCAGACAGCTCCGCCCACCCAGCTTAAAAGGTGTTTTCACTCAATAAAAATGTACTGAGCCACTGACATCACATCATTTACCTTGAACCAAAGTACACAAAGTAAAATGCGAGTTAGGAGCAAACGGCCTGTTTGTTAACTGAAGGTAAGAACAGACAGAAGAAAGGTCTAACTAAGCAAAAAAACTTATTTTATTATTATTAATACTTATTATAATTATATCATTATAGAAATTAACAATAAAAGTAATTAGTGAAAGTAAAAACTACCATAAGCACCCAGAGATAGCAGAACCTTAAAAACGCCTTCATGTCCCTGAGTCAGTTTACAGTTGGAAGCTTTTTGCATATTTGTGTTTTGGGTGCCGGCCTGAACACAAACTGATCTTTATACATGCTGTTTTTTATTATTGTGCTAACCTCATTAGTTGTACCCATCCCGACCTCAGAGACCCTCGGACAGCTCCAAAAGCAGTGTTCAGCGTACCACGGCTTACACTTGGTTCGGTTACTTTTGAGACAGTAACGATGCACCAGCATCTATTTCTGTCATAACCGCCGGTGTTCTGTTTTGGTGAAATATTCTGCACCTCGTGTCTTTGAATCTATGACCGAGAAACCGAGTGAGAGGCTTGAATACATCATTACCAGGCAGCATCATGGCAGACTCGCTGCAGGTCTTTAGCTGAGTTCTAAAGGGCAGGATATTGGAAACTGTGTCAAACCACATGCGAGTCGAGACCTTTATGCAAAGTTAAATTCATTAAGAACGTCTGAACAGGTCCTAACAGGGCTGAGTCCTTGTGACAGACAGACTGAGTCCTATATACGGACATCCAGTCCTCAGAGGGTCGGAAGAAAAAGGTACAAAGATCAGGAGGAACAAAATCCCTGAGGAAATGTCAAAGGGACGATTCATGAGTGGAAGAATCGTTCCACCCACCGGTCACTCTGCTACAAACATGAACACACACACACCGACATCGTCCCATGCAGCAAACTCAAAGCGTGCACTGTTAATAAGGAGGAATGTCACCTCTGGAGTACCATGGGCACAGATATTCTATTTCATTAATCGCTTGTACAGTCATAGTGCTAGACGCACTCCTTTAGACCAGAACAAATCAAACTGTTTTGACAATTTTTTTTACTTTGTTACTTATAAGAAACCAAAAACCCTGAAAAGCTGAACTCCAGGCAGCTGAGTGTATCTGAGACGTGAGGCAGTCTCACTAATGTTTTGCATGCACAGCTACCATCACTCTGAAGCCTGCAGTCACACAAATGTAAAAACTAGAGTAGATTTGGATTTCTAAACTTTGTTCCAGCTACCAGCTACCATTTTACTGTCACACAGACCGTGTTCACACTCAGTCCTTATAGACCGGAGAGATGATTTTAAAGCACAAATGCTTCCAGTGCTCTTATTTTATCCAGTGAAAGAACAAATCAAAACCTGCAATTTCCAAACCTCTGGTCAAACCTCGTGCACTCAGAATAAAGTCAATCACAACTTTTAGCCATTATCAACTCGAGGTTCTCCTCCACAAAGCAACAGCTGCTAACGAATGCAGACAGATTGCTTCTGAGCCCAAAGCAAAGAGCTTTTCATGCCGTGACATTCACACAAACTCCAGGGAGGAACAACTCGAACGGAATTTATGTTTGTGTGTGTGTGTGTGTGTGTGTGTGTGTGTGTGTGTGTGTGTGTGTGTGTGTGTGTGTGAGTGAGCTGTAAAGGCGGTCTAAGGCGGGGCGCGTGTCTGATGTCAGAGAGGACACTCAGCTGTTTAACACTGTGACAACTGCAGGGGGAGAGATGACCAGACTAAAAGACGACAGAGGCTGAAGGAACAAAGTATCCTGGAATCCCAGGACTCTGCTGTATGGCTGCTATGTGCATGATCCACCGCTCATTGTGTGTGTGTCTGTGTGTGTGTTCGTTCTTTTTAAGCCCTCTATGCCCTTTTTCAGACTTGTGCTGGTGTAGCCGCGCGTGCCGGCGTGAGCGCGTCAACGTGTGCCCTCTGCCCTTTTCCAGATGTCGGCTGTTAAACGTGTGCGCGTCTCCCTTCAGAGCTATAATGAGGTCCAGGGGGACGGCAGCCCTCCTGTCCATCTCTCCGACCAACATCGCACACATTGTGAGGATCCTGACCCGTACCACACACACACACACACACACACGCTGATTCTACACGTCTATATTTCAGTGTCAAAAATCAGGCCCCATTAGAGGAGAATGGAGGGAGTCTAATTAGGCAGCGAGTTCTCAAAAGCTCGGTGTTCACGTTCCTGTAACACGAAAGCAAAGACTGGACAGAGAGAGGCACTCACTGGGTTTTTGGGCGACTTCACGCTGACTGTTCTCCGGTAAAAACCACCACCCTCCAAGTTTCTTTCACAAATTGTACATTTGCTCGTTTTGTTTCCTTTTACCACAGAAACAAACTCACCACCACCCACTTGTGTCAAAGAACACACACCCTTCATCCTGAACCCAGCAGGAGGGCCTTTCATGAATAAAGGTTATTAGAGTCAGCTATATTAAGCTAAAACCAAGTGTGAAAAAACGCTTTACTGAAAAATATTAGAGGAAAAAGTAACAATAAAATGAAATTTTCTCATGTTTATTTCAATTTTTGTCAGTTTAATCTGAGACATGGAGGCACTAAAACCCGGCCCTGGTCCCTGTCAGGAGCTCACACCAACACTGAAACTGAGCTTTAACATGAACCTGCTCAGAGCTCTCGACCGCCAATCGAGGCGGTGAATGCGGCGGCGACGGGGAGACGTTTTTTTTTTCTAAAAGGTTTATTAAAAACTGTTGTTTAAGAGCTAAGAGCTCATCAGTGACTTCTTAAGTCACATTTACCAATTTTACAGCTTCACAGACCAAATATGAAGCTCATAAATTCTACCTACACCAGGTAAAGATACTGTAGTTTAACACTGGTCATATTTGCACAGCGTGACTCAATAAAAACATTCATATTTCATGCACTGATCTACAATAAAGATTGATTGTGTTTATAAACTGAAAACACAATCAACCCCCCCCCCCCGAGCCTGGTTCTACTGGAGGTTTCTTCCTGTTAAAAGGAAGTTTTTCCTTGTGAACGAATGTTTTGTTGTAATTTGAAAAGAGAACAACATCAGCTCAGAAAGAAGGCGGAGTCCACGCAGTTTGCACTGTTACGAGAAACATGTCTTTTAAGGAGAAGCTTGTCATCTGATGGAGAATCCTTCCAACAGACGATCGTGGCTCAAGAGTTGGGAGGTCGCCTTGTAATCGGAAGGTTGCCGGTTCGAGCCCCGGCTTGGACAGTCTCGGTCGTTGTGTCCTTGGGCAAGACACTTCACCCGTTGCCTACTGGTGGTGGTCAGAGGGCCCGGTGGCGCCAGTGTCCGGCAGCCTCGCCTCTGTCAGTGCGCCCCAGGGTGGCTGTGGCTACAATGTAGCTGCCATCAGTGTGTGTGTGTAAAGCGCTTTACTCGTCAGAGTGAATTATTTTATTTCCTCACGACTCAAACAACTTTTGGAGATTGACACTTCCACTCCTGGAGTCGAACATTTTATTAAAATATTTGCTTTATTAACTTTGCCACATGCCTGACATCTCTGCATTAAACCAATTCAAAGCAGATATGTATCCCTGCTCCTATAAAGCCCTGCTGGTAGGAGGTAACAACAAAAAGAAGAGAAAGGAAAATAGCACGTGGGGAGGTGAAAACTGCCATTAAACTGGCCAATTACCCACAGCTAATGTGTGATCACATTTTCTCCGTCCAGTTTGTTTGTGGCTCATTTCACAGACCCAGAAACAAACAGGCAGATTGAGTGTCTGCACACAGGTGTCCTAATGACACCTCAATCTGAAAGCTTACTCTGGGAGCTTGTTTTGCAGCTGGTTTTGTACAAACTTGTTGCAGATTCCTTCTTTTAATAACACCACAGTCCTAGTGGTGCCATGAAACCTGTTTACCCCTGAAAACGTCCCCAAAGCAGGAGGAATAAACACAAATGCAGTTTCAGGGTCACAGAAGTGGACCGAGTGTCAATCAGAGCGCGAAGATCGGTCGTCATCGGCACGTTTTAAACACCAAACCAAACAACAGCAAAGCTCCCAAATCCAGCTCCCTTCATCTCCCTGTTTGTCTTTCTCAGGAAATAAAAATATTAACTAACGGTAAATATTTACTCAACACTTTCAAGGTTAACGAAGCAGAAAAAAGGAGCATCTTTGTAATCGGATGTAAAAAGAAGCTGCCGACAGAGAAAACACGTGGAGGCTTCCAGAAAAACAAATGAACGATGCTTCGCCTGCATAATGAGACAAGTATTAGGGTGTCAGCTAAATACGTGCCCACATTAAATGAGTGTTCGGCTGCGTCTGATAAGAATAATATCCACAGAAAGCTTTCTGATCACTAACAAGGGCCGGCTGGTAATAAAAATCTACCTTTTTAATTCTACTGCTATTAAAACACTCATCACAGCCGGAGCCCAGAAATAATGAAGCATATTGTTTAAGGGCACTTAGTAACAAGTGGAGCTGCTTCTACCCACCCAAAAAAGGACACGCAGTCACAGCACGAGTCCTGCACTCAAGCAGCATTTCTATAGATGTCTGCTTTATCTGCACGACACAGACCTGCCGTTTCCCTCCGAGCCACAGTGCACGCACACCGAGCCATGCAGGTTTCTCTTTTATGAAGACTTTCACAAACGTAGACGGTTTAATTCCAGCAAACATCCAGAAACTAATAAGAAACGAGGGTGAACAAAGTTTACCAAGTATAAAGCAGCGTCACAGAAAAAAGCATCACCTACATCCATCAGCTGGTCGTCTGCTCGTTAACACAAATTTGTAACCAGACTTGGTCAAGAAAACCTGCAAAGTTCAGATTGGGATTCAGAATAAGGAAGGAAGATGATTTAAGTGGCTGAATGTGGCCTGGCTGTTGGTCTGAGTGTTTCAGGAGGGTCAGAGGAGGCCCCGTGGTACCAGCTGAGCGTCCTACCTACCCTACACAGCCTACTCAGTCTAGTACTGATGCTGACCACGTCCATCCCTCCAGGACCACAGTGTCACCTTTGAGCTGTGGTGGATGGAGAGATTCTCGTCATGCAGCAGCTGTGCAATGCTATCATCCCAACATGGACCAAAATCTCTGAGGAGGTTCCCAGCACCTAGGACGCGTCTGTTTTATAATCATCACTCATGACTCAACAATCATGATCGTGTGAACCAATCACAAGTGACATGAGACTGAAACATGAGTAATGACTCCTCTGTGACGTGACGATGCGACTAAGCAGGGTTTAGGTTATAAAAGGTGCGTCATTGAAGTTCAAGAACATTCATCTATGAATATTACAGCAGAGACGGAGCGCAGACAGAACCTCTCGTGATCCCAGACTGGCTCCGGAATGCCGGGATCTGGACTCTGATCAGGACTCTGTGGGGATCATATCGTCTATTTCAGGACTTGCTAGAAATAGTTCTTTACGACCGGCCGACATGCCGCAGGATAAATCTGGAACAATCAGACACCTCCTTGATAGTGTTGTATGTAAAAAGAATCTATAAATTTAAAGAGCCTCATTACTCAAAGCTTTGCACAGGACTGTATAATTACTGGAGGGTGGAGGAGTTCACTTCTCAACAGCTCCCTAAAGGTGGATCAAACTGTGCTGGGAAAAAAGAGAGCAGGCAGAGAGGAGGAGGTGGAGAGCTGCAGACCGATGTCACAGATGACCTCATCAGGTGTTCATGACAGCGGACGCCGAAACGCTTTGAAGGCAAAAACATTCCTTCAAGTCAAAGTTAAAGCCAACAACCAAGTACCTCCTTAAAACCTTCTTCTGTCACAAATATTTTTTGTG